>NC_138655.1:99719479-99794479 GCF_964273445.1 Streptopelia decaocto
AGTATTTATACAAACAAGCTTATATAACATTCCAGTACCATACAATATGTATTACTTGACGTTCTATTTTTGGCTGTTCAGTTAACTTACAAAATTCACTTGAACTTTACAAGAAGAGAGCTCAAGATGATTTTAGCAAGTATAGAAGGAAAAAAAGGAATGATTATTTAGGCAAACCCAGAGACAGACATCTGCTAAAGGTATTCAATGAACTTAGGCCTGCCCCAAAATGCTCCCAGCTACAGTTGGTGTGTTGGAGAGATTAATGCAGACGCAGACTCTCTTTCTGTGTCTTTAAATGTTTAATTTACTGAAAACAAACCCTCTGTTTTGGCTATATTGGTCTTTACTGTGTTTGTCTTTGGTCACAGAGGCTATATTTAGACTGAGTGGAATATAAGAGCCATAGTGTGCCCCCAGGTTTGGTCTGTGGGGCTGGGTACCAGACAGACCTCTTTCCTCAGCTTAAGATAGAATCATTTTGGTTGGAAAAGACCTTTAAGATCATAAAATCCAATAATTACCTAGCCCTGTCAAGTCCACCTCTAAACCATGCCCCTAAGAACCTCATCTATGCAACTGTAAACACCTCCAGGGATGATGACTCAACCACTTCCCTGGGCAGCCTGCTCCAATGCCTGACAACCCTTTCCATGAATAATTTTTTCCTAATATCCAATCTAAATCTCCCCTGGCAAGCTTGAGACCATTTCCTCTTGTCCTATCACTTGCTACCTGGGAAAAGATATCGACACCCTCCTTGCTACACCCTAGAATGTTTCAGAAGGGTGGTGGTCCTGGACCTACCGGTTTAGACAGAGCACCCTGAGGAGTTGACAGGGTCACTCTATGGGGCCTGATCAGAAAGAACAGTTGAAAGAGGAGAAAAGTTATAGCCTGAGGCCAAAGTTGTGGAGGCGTAAAGGTAGAAATTCTGATATTATGGCATTTTTCAAAGGGCCTTCTTGGTACAAAAGAACCAGGAATTGCTTCCCAAATCTGCACAAACTCCTTGGCCATGTCCTAACTCTGCAGTAAGTGTGACCCAGTGTAACCAACCCCAACTTTTTGCAAAACAGAAAGTGTGACAAAACAGGGCCTGTGGTGTTCTTTGATGAGGCATTTGTAGGATGGCAGGCGGGAAAAGATGCACATCCATACTGTAACTGCAGCTGGAGACATTAGATGGGGAATAGATATGAAGTAAGCTTGTAACCAGAATGCTTTCACATGTACAGGTTTACTAAAAGTTTCAGACTTGTCTCTTTCAGGAGTGAAATTCTATCTTGATTCACAGGAAAGATGAAAGAAAAGCAGTCAAAGTTTTTCTTTTTTATTTTGTTCCCTTTAACTGAAAGAATAGTTAATTTTCCCTTCAGACAATGCCCTCCTTGCTCATGGAGGTTGACATGTAATGGTGGTTTTAATCTTGTGCCTGTAATTGCAATTTCTAATTAATGTAAAGAGACATAAAAGCCAAATTATATACCCCTGAGTAAAAGAGATTAAAATGAAAATACTGCCAATTCAGTTCTAATTTTATTTATAAATGTAATCTGAATCAAATGTCACTTTTTTTAACTGATTCTGAATATACCATGCTGACTGTAAAATTATAAAACTCCCACTGATGTATTCAGAAAATTCAGTTGAGCATACTCAGTAATTTAATTTACTAGTCATTAGGTACAAATTACTGCTCACCATAAAAAAATATGAATCAGCTGTCTGCATTTCTTTTTGATTTGGAAACTTAAGACCATTAATCACTTGCAATTAATTATAAACCACATGTAAAACAACGTGAATTGTATTGAAAGGCTATGTTTAGCAGTGTATCATTTGCTTGCTGAATGTCATGTATTGAAAGCATTATTCTTAGTAATTTAAGGGTTTTCCCAAAACTTCCAACTTCAGTTCAGTAAAGACACAGTATCAGGTCCCCAGAGTCGGGGAAATCCTTGTTTAAATTGATTATGGAAGACCTTGCATTTCCAGGGCCAGATTCATGGCACACATAACTATGTAAAACTAAGCTTAACAGATAAAAAAAGACAATTGGCAAATAAAGAGATTCAAAGTTTTATTTTAGGCTGCATTTCAAGAAGATGTTCTCTTAGACAGAAGTACCACAGTATAAAAATACCCTTAGACAACAAGTATAACTCATTTTAGTGGGTTCTTTAACACATAAACTTTGACATGCATTTAAAAGGAAGGATTTTATCACCACATATACAAAACTTTGCTGAGAGTGGTGTTTTTTTAAAAAAAACGTGCAAGAAGTTTAGCTTCACTTTTTTATCATGAAGTGCACTCTTTTCATGAAGAGATTTTCTGAGAAACTCTAACATGGGAAACCTTTTGTATTTGATTATAAATAGTGTGCCTTGTGCATCACTAGAGACAATTAATTGTCTTACAAGATAGTGAAAGTAAAGTTTTTTTTCTCTCTTCCTTTGATATGCTGCAGATTGCTATATCTGTTATTTCTTACAATACAAAGTCCTTACTTGACACAATAGAGTTACATATTAAAGTAATATGTATTTCCAATATTTTCTTTCTAAGAAGAAAATGTCTATCTACTAAAAATAACTGAGAAACTAAAAAATATTTATAGCTACTTCCTACCACCAGTGTTCAATTCCTAGAGATTACAGATAGACTCCTAGAGTGGCCTTGCTGCTAAAATTTTAAAGTGCTCTTCAGGCCTTTGTCAGAATAAACGAGATAGCTACTTATGGGGTGTGAAGTCTCCTTCTAGAGTTTCTGTAGGTAAGAAGACATAGTGCCTTCCTAGAAGGAAGTAATCACTTCACAGACCTGCAATATTTTTCAGTACTAGGAATACACACAGGTACAGTCAATTTTGGTATTATATATGAAACTGCAAATATTTGTTTGTTTTCATTTCCTACCTCTCCTCTAAAAATGAAGGGAATTAATTGTAATTAATATTTCTCTGCAAACAGTTAAAGGAATTGATTAAATTAAATTATTTTACAAGGGTTAATAAAATTTCCGATACAGGACACACAAAAAATACCAATTTATGTCTCGGAAAGGTATTTTAAGTTCCTAATTAGCACATACTGTATGCAGTCTCTCTATGGGGTTATTTAAATTTTAGATGCCTTTGGTTAAATACATTCATGATCAAACCCTCTTGCTATTATCTGAAATACAGCAGACATGACTATTAGACAACTGAGAGGTAGACAGGTCTACCTAACCTAAGTTTCTACATTGTTTTCAGCACAGGAAAGTGATGCTCATTGGAAGAATGAGATGTACTGATCACAGAAGGATTTGATTATAGAATGCAAGGTATTAAAATAGTTTCAAAGGCTAATGAAAATATTTATCCCTGTCAGTTCCTTTCTCCAAGTACATAAGCAAGAGGTTTCATCCATCTAATTTGAAATGCCCCAATAGACATGATTCCCCTCACTTCCCTGAGAAGATTATGACACTCTGGCATATAACTAATTATTAACAGTAAAGTATAACTAAAAGTGGTTCTCCTCCACCCCCACCCCACCCCAAACTCAGCTTAGATTTCACTTTGCCTTAATTCCACCTCTTTTCTCCTATGCTAATCCACGTGCTTGTATAAGACATCTTTGCATCATTGGTATGTGCCATTTAAACATGTATGGATTATAATTACAGCATATCCCCATGTCCCCGGCCCAGCCCAGTGTTTTAGCCAGAGTAAACATAGTGAAAGATTTTGCAGATACATACATAAGGACACAGTTATTTCTGGAAAAACTTCTATTTCCCAGTTTTGCTTTTGTTTTAATCCTTCAAAAACTTACTGAACTTACTCCCTAGAAAAGGGAGAAAGAGGGAGAGAATTATAGGTGATTCCTCATCAGAAGTGTGGAGAAGGAGGTGGATAGCTGTTGGCAGGTAGCATGAACCAGTAGACCAGTCCCCTAGTATTTTTTATTCTCTCTCATACTGGAGATATCACTCTGTTAAATAAGAACGATGAAATAGAGTGAGTCCTTTGGTTTTCCCTTGCTCATACTAACTGCAGACCTATGTACTGAGCCCTACATCTGTTCTTTGAAGGCAGTGTAATTTATATGGACAGAACACACAATAGTAATGGATGCATTTTGAAAAAACTTAATTAAGGAATCTATTATTATTATTATTATTATTATTCAGACTTAGTTTTTACTGGTATGTTGCTGTAAACCGACTTGCTGAAAACATATAACATTTTATTTTTATGACAAATAGCAGTAGATACTAGAAGTAAGAATGTGCCAAGGACTAGCAGTTGTTATTTTATTATGGTGCTCAAATCTCTGCTACCTGAGTCAGATCTATACTTCAGCTATAAAATTAATGTATCGATTGTATCATAAATTTGCTTTCTTACCAGCAACTGTTGTGTATCAGTAATATTAAAGACCGTGATGGTTTTACTAGTGATATTTTCCCTCAAAAATTCTTCACTTGGTATTTATTTTATTGTTGAGTACAATTAAGAATATTTTACCCTCTATCCATTCATAATTCATTCCCATAATATGTCACTTTGTAAGAGAGTATCAAAGGTATTCCATTTTATAATAGAGGTATTTTTTTCAGAAGCTGGAATGGACCTAGTTTATATAGTTCTAAAGAAATTATTCAGCATTAATTCTGGCCTAAAGAGCTGGTTTCCTCTGTTGAGTCTTTGTTAGGCTTGGCATAGACATCAAGATGACACATGCTTGCCGTAAATACATAACCAGCAGAAACATGTTCTTTTTCATTCTGTTGGATCACTTTATCATGATAATTTTAGCTTCAAGGACACATTTTTTACTTCCTCAGAGAGCCACTTGCTGTAAATAAATCCTAACCTGCTATATTAAAATTGTTGTGGTAAGCACCTACATAACTCTCTCTGATCTTCTGGGATCTGCACATAGTGTACCCTATGGAGACGCTGTGAAGGCAGTAAGTATTGAGTAAAAGGAAGATGGGAGTCAAATCTAAACCTGTCTTCCAGTTCACATAGTATGGACATCTTCCATCGACCCTGATATCTAACCAAAAGGAGCCAAGTGAACTGGAGGATTAGCAACGCTCTAGCTGTGAAAGTGAGAATAAGCAAGCTCTGAGAGGGAAATGACTCTTTCAAAATGTTTAGTAAAAACACCTGATGTCTAAAGACACTGTTAGTGGCTAAACCCTTGCTCCACTCACAAGGTTGCAGAGGGGTAAGTTTTGTACTTTAAGCACAGAAATCAGTATT
Source organism: Streptopelia decaocto (assembly GCF_964273445.1). Classification (NCBI taxonomy): domain Eukaryota; kingdom Metazoa; phylum Chordata; class Aves; order Columbiformes; family Columbidae; genus Streptopelia; species Streptopelia decaocto. The sequence continues at coordinate 99,724,743 of NC_138655.1, forward strand.
AGCTACTTGTTCCCAATAAGGGTCAGCAGGCACAGCTAAGAGGACTTCAGGTTTTATTCTGATTTTGTTATCCTGCACTGCTCTTCCTTAAACTACATAGTCAAGTGACAAGATATACTTCTCAAACTAGTTTGCAGGATGAGGTTTACAGAAGAGGGACTGCTCGCTGTCCAGAGCTCCTGTTTTAATTTGAAGAGCTCATATGGAAGACAGAGGAACCGTGACACTTTCAGTGTCTCCAGCCTGTGAATGGGCAGGTATACCCAGCACACTCTGCTTTTTCACTTCATGGATATTTTGGTTTTGGTTGTCAACTTGTTTTCCTTACTCTAGGTTCAAAAGTCACTAGCTACACAGCATTACATGTTTTGCTTCTTAAACGTGGAGAAATGAGAGGGTACCCATGAGAAGAACAAAGTTCTGATTAGCAGGTCTTCTGTTTAGCATTAAATAGACTTTCAACTATTCCTTTAAACTACATGTAAGTTTCTCTCCATATTTCTAGGTTATTTTTTCTCATTCTTTACACATATATGGGAAAAAAAAAATCTGTATTGCACTGGCATTCTATGGTAAAACTATACCTAATAATACTTGCAGAAGAAAAAGCAAACAAACAAAAATAAAAACAAAAACAAACAAACAAACAAAAACCTTCCTTGAGTTCTAAATGTTGGGCACAAATGGAAGAATTCCTTCCTGGTGTTTGGCTGCTGTTTAGAAACTGCTGCTTTGAAAACGGCATACAAAATGTACAGAAAAAAATGAAAGAACCTTGGTTTTTAAATTACCTGCTGAAAACATCCACCCTTACTAGTAGGGACGGTCTACAGCATTTTCATGTCACTTACAAAACAAACTAATGAACAAACACAAAACTACAACAAGTTACCTTGAAGGAGCAAAAAAATCAGGACAAAAAACTGATCAGTAATTTGCCACTACCCAGCATACTTAACATCTAGCTGAAGTAATCATTCTGTATCGGGTCTAAACTAGTCCTTTTAAAGATGTATCTCATAGATACTCTTAACAGTTTAAGTACTACTGTCCTTAACATAATTTTATCATGATTTGCAAGTCCTTTTAAATAATCACATACATTTTTGTAAAAGCAAAAACTTAGATAATCTAAGGCAACCCACACCAGTCCTTGAATAATATCTGAGATATTGTGTGATCTCAGCATTCTGTGAGAGAATATTCCATATCTAGTAAATAAATATATGTGATTGAAGGAGATTAATTTAGAGTTTTCAGTTAACAAATTAACACCACCTTGTCACTCAATGCATGCTTCCAAAAATGTCATGCCAGTCCTTACAATTTCAAGTACAACCAAATGAAGAACAATGCAATTCATGTAGGAAGCTCAACTTTGAATAAGCTAAGAGGTGTAGAGTTGGGGCAGAGGATTACTTCCTTTTTTGAAGGATTTAGTAAGTTAGAATTTTACCTTTATTAGTCCTGTGGGAGTGGGAACTGAGAGTCCTAAAGCTTCATTAATTTGTGCGTAATAAAACTCCTTTGGCAGGAAATGTAACTGTAAAAAGCAAATGCATGTCTTGATATGCATATTTAATATCAATTTCTTCATCCCTGAAAGTTGTGTCTCTCTCAAGAGCATGTTGAAAGCACAGACAAAGAAAAATAAATACCAGAGATTATTTCCAGTGTGAACTATTTTGGGGAAGGCAATAAACATTGCCAAATAGCAACCCAAAAGATATACCAATATAATTCAAAGCCTTCACAACTGATTACATATCAAAGTATTATACCTTGATTTCTCCTTCTATGGGGCAGAGCATTAAAACAAGGCACATGATGCATCCCTAGAACTTACACATGTTGTCTTAATTAAATAGAAAAGTGGTTTATTTACTCCTGTGTGCATTTTTGTGTGTGTGCAAAAAGTAATTTCTGGTTAATACTTGAACCATCTGTACTATTCTAGTCCTAAGCTTCTTAGTCTGTACATATAAAAAGACTTCTGTTTGCCTTTAAGGGGTCTTGAGGATTTTTGATTCTGCTGAAATTTTATTCAGATCTCTTAGGATTATATGTCTTTTCAGCACTTTATGAACTTCGACAATAAAAATGGCACATGAGATAATGTGATACTATAGGTAAAAACTAAGTGAAAACATCAGCAGACTATACTGATGTGATAAAGCAGAATCAATGTAAAAAACCAAAATGGCTGTTAGCCATACACAATACATTATACAGCATGTAAACTGTATGCCACAGTAAATAAAAAGTTAACATTACCAGTTTTTTGATATTTCCTCCTGAATAACAGGAATGCTTAATTATATTTATTATTTGTTTGGGTTAAATGTAATTTCCTTTGTGTTATTATTCTGTTTTCCAATTTAATATCATTGCCTTATGCTTCAAGGCCCACCCTAAAGTGTGTCTATTTAATATTCTTCCATTTTTACACCTGTGAGGAATAATTCCTTTCATTAAAACCAAAAATAAAGACAAAAAACCACAACACAATGTATTTCAAATAAAGATAATACTTCATGAATATTCTGATTCTGCTAAACTATATTTATTCAATAGGATAATTCGGCCATGTAGTTTCTTCACATGCACTGCATTTCCTAAATGAACCTACATCTCTGCATACCAAGTTCTGTTCTGACTCATGTAGATTTAGGAGACATGATGAAATTAACTTCTTCAGACTGCATTTTTTGCTACAAAAGTCATCAAGCAGAGGTATCCTGTGATTCAGACCAAAATTAAACAAAGATTTCATCAACCTGTGAAACAGACATAAGCTTACATTGTAACTGCGACTAATATTTCTAATAAAACATGCCTTTTAACAAAACTGAGAATCAATAATAAAAGAAGTTTCAAAATTGACACTAGCCTTTTGAGAAACTGGAAATAGATCTTCCTGTCAAAGACTAAAACTGCTCTCCTCTGTCTAGTCTGCACTGGGAGCAAAATTATCAGATTTTCATTTCCTCAATTTCACTCCACAGTGGTAAAACGTGCAAGTATTGATTCAACTGCTGAAAAAAAAAGCAGGAGAGCTCTTCACCTCAGCAGGGTCAATGGGTTTGTGGGTGTCTAATTATACCTATAAAGGGTGTATAAATCTTTCTCCTAGTCATTACGTGAATGTAAGAGTCCAAAGGCATCATTAGAATCCTTTCAGCCAAACACTATTTCTTCTTTTGTTTTATGAGGGGTCAAAGAAACTGGGAGTTAATATTATCGTGGCTCATAGGTTTTCAAATTCATGTTTGAATACAAGAAGATATGCTTTGAAGGAAAAGGATATATGTATACCCGTGCATGTCCACTTACAGGTCTGAGCTCTGCCCGTAAACACATGTACAGCTTCTTCTCTTTTTACAATATTTGGCTGAGATACGCTGTCATGTTAACAGCATGACTGCAGAAACATTCAAATTACTTGTGTTATGTTACAAATACAGTGTTGGTAAAGCTTTTGGTGAGTACTAATTTGTTTCAAAAGCAGATGAAATTATAAGAATGAGCTGGAAAAGCTAGTTGTAATGGAAGTACTAATCCTATTCTTCAGCACTCTGTTGATTTTACTATAATCTTACAAAAACTCTACCTTTTTCCTTAGGCTTATTGAAATGAGCTGATTCATGAAAAAAAAATAATATTGTCAGTGCACTAAAACAATATGAAGAATTTAAAAAAAAAATAAAAGTGGCTATTGCTATTAAGGAGGTCTACTGCATTATATTTTATTGTATTACATTGTGACTGCTGTTGAGATTATTTTTAGGTTGTGTAACCATGACAGTAAGAGAATATTTGTATCACAGGAAAGCTGTCATATTTTGCAAGCAGATTACACAGATGCTGGGTGCTCAGCATTTTGAACATTAGATGGAGTTAGAGCCTTTCATTTTGTCTGTGAAAGAAGTAATAAGATCCCATATCAAAAGTGAAAGTGATATTTTTTAAGTATTCATTTACTGGGAATTCAATCTTCACCTTACAAGCAGACCCACTAACTTGCACTCTAAGGTTACAATAGGTGATTAGCTCAAAGTGCCAAAACAAAGAGGTAACAGCTCTTACTAGTGAGGAAATAGCCAAAAAACCCCAAATGTTCACATTGCTAATAAGACAGAGTCTTGTTCTACCTTTTTTAATAAGCTGTTTCTGGCATTATGATAAGGGAAGTCCCTAAGTTCAGAGAAGCTGATAAAAATTCTGGATAGGATGATACAATGTGATTATCCACAATAGCAAGAAATGAGATTGTCGGCCCAGTTGTTTGCCTTTTATTCATTATGCAAAGGACCTCCTGAGACCTGGTGCAGGTAAAGCAAAGGCTACATGCTTGCCTCACCATGCCCTTTAGCTAAAAACATATATCCATGCCTCCAGTCCAACTCCGCTCTACCCCAAGCTCCTATCAAAACTGTAGTCCCACTGAAGATGGACTGGAGAGAGCAGGAATGGTACTGTAACTTGTGAGGAATCAGAAATCTCAAAAAAACAAAAAGTGGGGAGAGTTTGTACATTTCTGTCAGAAGGAGAAGCATGTATGTAGGTGATGTACCAACTGAACATCCTGCTAGCACACGAGTTTAAATTTCTTCAGAGCTGTGATGCTAGAGGGTCCTATGCTCCTTCCTCAATCATTGAATGTGCTTATCTCTGCTGCCTGTGCCCCAGCTCCCCATCTCCTACCCCCGCTCCTCACACCAGCCCCTTCCCTCCTCAGTTCAGCATGGGGCCCACCTGGCAATGGGAGCACCCTCACTGCACCAAGCCCCTCCAAGACATCCTCTGCAGCACACCAGTTTTGCTGGAGGGTCCCTGCTACTGCCCAAAACCCTTTGTGGGTCAGGCACTGGGCTGCAATAAGATCAGTGACCAATATTTGGGCTTGTGTCTAATATTCCTGCTGTGGACGTGGCCTCCTGGCTGTTCCTCTGCCAACATGTGCTGTTAGGGGTGGGGCACACAATCCCCGGCAGATGAAAGACCAGGACGCTGCTTTGATCGATGTCTTGGCGGCCACCTCTCGGTACACCTCACCCATTGACCCGTTTAACAGCTAGCCGCAGTAAGTGCTAACCAGCATGGGAGAAATGACATCATACCTCATCGCTCAGTCCCAGGCACCGAGTCTATGTGAAGCAAATGGGACCAAAGACCTGTAAGTAAATTACGGCAAATTATTTGGTCATGTGGGAGATTTGGTCTGCGCGGTTGAGAGTGAATTGGTGGTCAGGCATAGTGTACCTACTATGAGTAACTGAACTGGGACAGAATAAAACAGGAGCTGCCATAAACCAGGACAGTTCTCAGCACTCAGATGAGTAGTACAGGAAGAAAAGGAAAAATATTCCCTTTTTTTTTTTGTTTGTTTTATATAAGGACTTTCAAACATATTGGTTAAAAGGTAAGTGATCCCTGAGAAGTCACAAACTCTCTACAGATGTGCAACAGAAATAGAGGTATATATTGATTTACAAAGTGCAGAGAGATGTAAATACTCCATACTATGAACTAAAATAAATGGAGTCATCACTAACACCATCAACTTTGACTGGTAGTGTATTAAGTGATCTGAAGATGTTTCATACACAACTAAAGAGAAGCATTGAAGACTTAGGTCAGGAAAGCAATTTATTTTCAATATTAATGGAGAGTATCAGGCAGTGTAGAGGGTTCAACATGGATAAAAGAAGTCATATGGCTACCAAACTACTTATTAAATGTATATTTTTCTCTTTCTACATACAATTTTTTCTTCCTGACACCCTCTTATGGTGGAGCTTCATATTTCTACCTTAAAATTTTCAATTATGAGTTTTAGATGCGGTGTTATTTAAATAAAATTATTTAACTTAAAATTTCTAAACAAAATATTTTTTTATTACCTAAGCATTTAAGAATTCTAACATGACATGTATGTTAACTCATTTCAGTCTGACTAAATATCCTTGAACAACTGGACATTTCTTTGGTTTCATTTTTTACAGTATTAATTTAATTCTATTATAAAAATATGCATCCCTTATTTTACTTATATCTATAGTATTGGATTCTTTCAGATTTAAGTCTGTATTTGAAGTGCAGTATGATAAATGCTTACCACAAGCGAATGGGCTCATTCTCCTACATGCATTTCTTGACAGAAAGATCAAATAACCCAGATCTTAGATTACAAGTAACATCAGAAATAGTAAGTTTTTGCCTCTGAGGCAGAAATAGTCAACAAATCAGGTCTTCCTGAGGAAAAGAGTACAATCATCAGAGAGAGTTCAAGAAACAAACTTGACTCTTAAAGGCACATTCTTCCCAAATTCTGGATTTTAGTCACCTCTCTGACATCACTGCACTGATCCCATCTTCTTTATCTTGAATCAGGTGGAGGTCCTATGGACTATCATCTTACAATTACAGTAACTTCTTTTAGAAAATTGTTTAGAGTTGCCTTGTTATGCAGCAATTTTTTTTGTTAAGAAACTCATCACTGTTTTATATAGACATGGCTTTAAAAAATACCAGAGGGTAAATCTTTATTGAAACAAAACATACCTTTTAAAGGACCAACAAACCTTGAGAAATTGCTTAAAATTCCCCTGTGCTGCACACAGCATGCTATTAAAAAATCAATCTTTTCTTTCCACTGTTGGAATATCATAACAAGTATTCCTGAATAATCTACCTTTTTAATCTAAACATTTATGGGGTTTTTGTTGTTGTTGTTGTTGGTTTGGTTTGGGGTTTGTTTATTTTTTGTCTGTTTGGTGTTTATTATTATTATTGTTTTGTTTAATTAAAACAATTAAATTAATTATTCTTTTAATTTAAAAATTTCCTTTATTTTGTCTATGTGTGAAAAACACTGAAGTAAGGAAAAAATACTGAAACTAGGACAAAATACAGCTCTTGTTATGGAAGGATGTTTAGTTTCCTTTCTATTCAAGCCTCCTTATTTGCTGGCAAATTCTTCATGGGCAGTGGAAGATCAAATGTACTTCGATACACTATCAGTGCATATCATGGCCTTGATTGCAGGATATGCCACTTCAGCATATTCTGGAATGTGTTCCTTCTGCCTGTATCTCCCTGCACATCTCTCCCACATACAGCTCCTGCAGTCTCTCAGTATGTTTCTCAATCATTTTCTCTTCATCACAATATAGTCTGTCCTTCCATGGATAAATAACGTTTCTCCTAAATGAATCACACATAAGTAAATAAAGTCTCTTAAATCCAATACATGATGTTTTTCTTTCATCATGGGTCTTCTCTTAATAGCCTTCAAAAGATGTATTTTAAAGTAAAAATGTGTCCAGTAGATCAGACACAACAGTGTAAAGAAAGAGTAGGTGATGTTTTAAGGATTAACCCAAACATTGTCTACTAAATAAATTTAAATAAGCAATACGGGGTTACCTTACAGGGTTTCTACAATTTCAGTTTTACCGTTTTATATTATTAATAGTTTTAGGAGAATATTTCTATGATACTTACAAGGTTAATATATTAGCCATTTTAAAGTTCATACCACAGCTAGATAACATACTTAATGGCAGCAAAGCTTCAAACAAATTTCTTGCAACATTAGCTGCATTTAAAAGTATAATATTATGCTGCTTGCTCTTCATTTCGGAATAATTGGAGAGTGCATGTATTTACAGTGGAGAAAATAACATACACTATTAACACTGCTTATGATGCTTATCATTACTTTAGATGCAAAGTCTGAAAAAATATTGACAAAACTCATGTTCTAAATATATCCTCATTAAATAGGAAGCATCTGAGCTTGTAGAACTCATAAGCACATGCTTAGATTTTTAAAAAATATAGTAGCAAGTAGATTCAGACTTAGCCAAGGTGCTTAAAGATATATGGATGACTAATGGGTGCTCCACCTAAGCCACTGACTACGGAATTCACTTGAAAAAAAATCTTATTTAATTCAGCGAGAACTGACTGAACAGCTTTGCCTGAAACTGGCTGGGGTTTTTCTGTTTTGTTTTGTTAGGTTCTCAGCATTCAGATTCCCATTTAAGTTATTTCAAGCCTGGTATCTAAACATGAGAGTTGATACCTAATTCACATCACCCACTTTAGGAAAGTTTCCCTGTTATGCCAGAGAACATTGGTGTGTTCTGCACCCACCCTTTAGAAAACCTTAATCAAAAGATTACTCTTTAAATGCAGCCAGTGTTGCAGGAAATCTCATTGGAGCTTTGCTCTTCTTAATTATATTATCTAGCTGGAGTAAAAACTTAAAAGGTTAAAATGTTAACCTTGGCTTTACTCTACAAATACTGTTCTATAAATACTGATAATGTAACACTGAGTTTTCTTAAAACAAGGAGGGCAATGAAGCAAACAACATTTGGGCTTAAAAACAGCAGCACAAGTAAAACACTTACAAAAACATATTTTCTAGATAGTACAAATTGCTTAAAGTTCAGTCGTTCTGAATAATCCTGACACATTTGTAACACACTAGTTTGGGAAGTACTTTATGTGCTTATATCTATCCCTACACAGGTGTAGATTAAGTATGTGCCTAATTATTTGCTTTTCAGTTTAGTGGTACCAAAACGTGTCTCAAGTGTTGCCCTGAATCATGGCCTAAGTGCATAACTTCACCAATCTACTTTTGACCACTCATTATACGCAGACTGTAAAGACTTAACACATGTAACTAGTACATAATGAGCACAATCATCATTAAAACTTCTAAAGAAGGGCTCCCTGTGTATAACACATTCAAGACTGACTTCTGGGTTTGGTGTTTTGTGTCTGGGGCTTTCAGTCTATTTCAAGTGAAAATATATAATTCCAGGCCACTCTTCCAATACATCACAGTCATTTTCTGCTCTTTAGTTGTTTTTCTCTCAATTTTTCCCACAAAATAAAGCATCATTACAGCAGGTTTAAAGTGCACTTTAGTGCCTGCAATCTTCCCATGCTATTCTTTAATATTTCATCATTAAATAGCAAAATAGCCTGATATGATCCTAATTTAGTGCCAATTACACTGCATTGATCAAAGTGACCTTTTCATACTGGAGCACAAAAATCAATCCCGCTGTACAACAAATGTCAGGGGGATGAGAGTAACATATAATCTGAGACAATCAAAACATTACTTACAAATGAAATCACCAATGACCTGCATGCCAAGGCAATTTCTGCATAATGTGCACTGGTTTTGTTTGCAGCTTTTGTTGGTATTTTTCTTTTGTTTTGTTTTGTTGCCCACTCTTTGCTGCCAGGCATAGTTGTGCTATTTCAGTTTCACTGACAACACTGAAAATGGCCGAAGCTCTATGATTGATAACAAAATAACCACAGAAAAATTTGTAATACATCTTTAATGTTCAATGAATTGTGGTTTTCTGGAAACCCAGAGGTTTCCAGAACTATACCCAGCAGACACTTGAACTATATCTATAATTCATAAAAGAAAATTTACTTTAAGTCAATTTTCAGGTAAATTTTTTAGTTGTCTTTTAATCACATAAAAAGCTGTCTAAACTTCAGTTCGCTTTGAGTTCTGTTCATAATTAATCAGAGATGACATATCTACTGAAAAATTCCTTACACACACCCCAAAAAAATTAAATTGATTAATGAAGCTACAGCTAATGAATTAAAGCTACAAAACAATGTAGTTAAATGATGTTGTGTAAAATGAGTGCTTTTCAGCCATACCACTGTTCTGAGCATGTCACAACACACGAAAATCTGAAACTGTATTTAAACTGTTGGGGTTTTCTTCAAGCGTGAGAACTGTTGGGCATCTTGGGGTCTTCAAACATGTAGACTGGTGAGGTCTTCTGCAAGAATTTAGCCCTACAGAAACAGCTGGGACTCCTCAAGAGGAAAATCCATCTCTTCCAGTACCTGAATAACACTTACGGGATTTGGCAGCTGAGATCTGCCAGTGGCAGCTTGTGAGGTCTTGTCCAAGGAATTTAATCTCTTTGTGTATTGGTTGCTTTCCTGTAAAATAGAGGTGGTATTCATACTTTGCCCTTAGCTTTTTTTGTCTTTTTAGATGTCAAATGGATGGTCCTGGATGATAACTTAATGAGCAGAGCTTGTTTTTTAAATAGATGTATCATCGCCTTATTCAAGGTAAGGAGTTGGATTTTGAAAACCATTCAGTTCAAACGCTTTGAAAATGTTTCACCTTACTTTGCAAATGTGCTTGGAAAATATTATCTCCTAAGAACTGAGGTAATTCCCCAGGGTTGTTTGGTTGTTTGGTTTGTTTTGTTCTGTAGTCTGTTCTCTAGAGAGAAAGCGTTCACATTTAAATAATTTATCCATAAAAAAAATCTCCAAGGCCTGGATATTTTCCCTGCTCATGCACATTAATTTGCTAATCAACCAAGAATGAGAGAGCATGGGAAAACCTAACTCTTAATATTGGTCTCAAAAGTACTTGTTCTTCCAGATGCTTTAAGTTCTGATCCAAAATAGACAAAAAATAATTAAGGAGAGAGATTCTCAGGGTTTTATCATCCCTATTACTGTTCTGGGGGTCACAAAATATTTCCTTTTATAGCATTTCACTGGTAATGAGACTGTACAGTCTCAGATAGGAGTATCTAAAAACGGGAAGCTAGATATGTTTTCTACCTCATAGGTTAATTAAACCTCTGGTGCAGGACTTGAGATCCTCAGGAGCATCTACATCGACGTTAAAGAGCCCTTTTGGGCCCTAAAGGAAAAAGCTATAATTTGAGGGCTTTCATATAAATTTGTGATTTTTTTCCTTTATAACTTTCAATAGTATTTGTTAGAGGCACGGTACGTGTTTCACTTACCAAGCTGATTAAATCATGGTTCTTTCTCTTGGCCATATAACAAGAATATCTCTCTTCCTAATAAGTTCATTAGCAAACATGATTTATGACTGACACTTCCACAACTCTGTGTGTAGTCCTGGTAAGAACTAAATAATATTCAAGACCTCGTTATGAACCAAATCCAATTCATTTTGCGCTGATGCAGAATTAGTTTCAGACTAATTTAAAGAAGCAGTATGGGCAGACTCTTAAGGTGACTCCCTTATTTTTAACATGTTCTCCAATGCAATTTGCAGCTTAACAGCCTCACTATAAATGATGTGATTAAGTTTTATACATTTCTGTATATTTGATGTATTTACCCAAATGTAGTTGTCATTTTGTATATTCTTTCAGATGTTTAAAACTGAATTGATTCTTTGGAGTAATCACAATTTCCAAAGACTTTTTTATTTTTTTTTTAAGTTAAGTTATAATGCAAACATGAAGTAACACAGTAAGGATGAATATACAGATCTGAAAAAACCTATTTTTTTTAATTACTATAAAAAAATTGTGAAGTATATTGACCATTAAAGAATAAGTTGAACAGATTCATTAATTCATTGTTTCTGGCAGATATAATCAAGTCAATATTTTACACCACTGTATTCAAAATATTGGTTCAAAATAGCTGCTCCAACTCAACTTCCTGCATGTCCCGCTCATCCTTTAAAGCAAGATTGTTATTTTCGGTTGGCAATTACCTTGAGCCATGAATGCAAATGGAAGATGATTTGTATGCTATAACCAAACCAATCAGTGTTTTGACTGATTTTGGCATCTTAATAGTAAAAACATTATTACATTAAAGAATTATAAATAGGAATATACCTCATAATGGACCATATAGGGTTCAGTTTAAAATGTATAGTGTTTATTAAGTAAAACAAGATTGCATATATACATATTTACATTCACATGTCTTATTTTAAGGCCTAAAATATAGACAGTAGGTTTGTTGGTAAAAATGTCACTTCATACCGTACTAACATGTAAGCAAAAGTGCAAAAATAAGCAGAAAAGTTGTAGATTTGACCTATCAATATTCAGTACAGGTTATCCTGAAGTCTAGGCTCTTCTTTTATCATAGAATCATAGAATCATAGGATACTAGGGATTGGAAGGGACGTCAGAAGATCATCTAGTCCAATTCCCCTGCCGGAGCAAGAACACCTAGATAAGGCTACACAAGAACGGGTCCAGGTGGGTTTTGAATGTCTCCAGAGTAGGAGACTCCACAACCTCCCTGGGCAGCCTGTTCCAGTGCTCTGTCACCCTCACTGAGAAGAAGTTTCTTCTCAAGTTTAAGTGGAACCTCTTATGTCCCAGCTTAAACCAATTACCCCTTGTCCTACCATTGTTTGTCACCGAGAAGAGCCTGTCTCCATCCTCGTGACACTCACCCTTTATATATCTGTAAACATTAATGAGGTCACCCCTCAGCCTCCTCTTCTCCAGACTAAAGAGACCCAGCTCCCTCAGTCTTTCCTCATAAGGGAGGTGCTCCACTCCCTTAATCATCTTTCTTGCCCTACGCTGGACTCTCTCCAGCAGTTCCCTGTCCTTCTTGAACTGAGGGGCCCAGAACTGGACGCAATATTCCAGGTGTGGTCTCACCAAGGCAGAGTAGAGAGGAAGGAGAACCTCTCTCGACCTACTAAACACCTCCCTTCAAATACCCCCCAGGATACCATTGGCCTTCTTGGCCACAAGGGCACAGTGCTGGATCATGGTCATCCTGCTGTCCACCAGGATCCCCAGGTCCCTCTCCCCTACACTGTTCTCTAATGGATCATTCCCCAACTTATACTGGAACCTGGGGTTGTTTCTGCCCAGATACAATACTCTACATTTGCGCTTGTTATATTTCATTAAGTTTTTCCCTGCCCAGCTCTCTAGCCTGTCCAGGTCTCACTGGATGGCAGCACAGCCTTCTGGCGTGTCAGCCACTCCTCCCAGCTTCGTGTCATCAGCAAACTTGCTGATAGGACACTCTATTCCCTCATCCAAATCATTGATGAATATATTGAACAGTACTGGCCCCAGCACCGACCCTTGAGGCACTCCACTAGATACAGGCCTCCAACCGGACTCTGCCCCATTGACCACAACTCTCTGGCTTCTTTCCTTCAGCCAGTTCGCAGTCCATCTCACTACCTGATCGTCCAGACTGCACTTCCTCAGTTTAGCTGTAAGGATACTGTGGGAGACTGTGTCAAATGCTTTACTAAAGTCAAGGCAGACCACATCCACCACCCTGCCATCATCTATCCACCTCGTTATATCTTCATAAAAGGCTGTGAGGTTGGTCAAGCATGACTTCCCCTTGGTGAAGCCATGCTGACTGCCCCTAATGACCCTCTTATCCTTGATATGCCTTGAGATGGCATCAAGGATATGTCGTTCCATTACTTTCCCAGGGATGGAGGTGAGGCTGACCGGTCTATAATTACCCGGGTCTTCCTTCTTGTCCTTTTTGAAGACTGGGGAGACGTTAGCTTTCCTCCAGTCCTCAGGCACCTCTCCCGTCCCCCAAGACTTGGCAAAGATGATGGAGAGCAGTCCAGCAATGACCACAGCCAGCTCCCTCAGCACCCATGGGTGCATCCCATCTGGGCCCATGGATTTTTGGATGTCCAGATTGCCTAATTGTTCCTTAACCCAGTCCTCATCAACCAAGGCAAATTCTTGCACCATCCTGACTTCCTCTAGGGCCTCTGGGGTACGGGGCTCCTCAGGACAGCCTCCAGCAGAGTAGACAGAAACAAAGAATGCATTCAGTAACTCTGCCTTCTCTGTTTCTTCTGTCACCAGGGCACCCACCTCATTCATCAGTGGGCCTACACTGCCCCTGCTGTTAGTTTTATCTGCCACGTATTTGAAAAAGCTCTTTCTGTTGTCCTTGACGCCTCGTGCCAGCTCTAATTCTAAGGAGGCCTTAGCTTTCCTAGTTGCCTTCCTACATCCCCTGACAACAGCCTTATATTCTTCCCAAGTGGCCAGCCCCTCCTTCCATGATCTGTAAACTCCCCTTTTCCACCTGAGCTTACCCAGCAGTTCCCTGTTTAGCCACACAGGTCTCCTGGCTCCCTTCCTTGACTTCCTACGTGTCGGGATGCTCTGATCTTGAGCTTGGTAGAAGAAATCCCTGAATATTAACCAACTATCTCGGGCCCCTTTACCTTCAAGCAGCCTTGCTCATGGGATTTTCTCTAGCAATTGCTTGAAAAGGCCAAAGTTTGCCCTGCTGAAGTGTAGGGTTGCAATTCTGCTTGCTACTCTGTTCCTGCCACACAAGATCCTGAACTCCACCATTTCATGGTCACTGCAACCAAGGCAGCCCTCAACCTTTTTCGCTTCAACCAGAGCCTCCTTGTTAGTGAGGATGAGGTCCAGCAGTGTACCTCTCCTGGTCGGTTCCTCCACTATTTGCATAAGAAAGTTATCTTCAATGCACTGGAGGAACCTCCTGGACTGTGGCTGGCTGGCTGAGTAGTCCTTCCAGCAGATGCTAGCCAGATATGGTCAATATGTGCAACATAGTCACTAAAACACAGAGCAAATTGTTAATTTAGATGATAGTTCATAGCTAACTTTGAAGTCAGAGCTGAAAAGAAAAAATGCATTAAAAATAACTCTTTAAATAACAAGAAGCCAACCAATGAAATTAAAATTATTTTTTAGATTAGATGAATATATATGACCCTTGCACTTAAATACATTACGTACTCTATTTGAACGTTCAACAGAGTTTTGAAATATTTAAGACGTAGACTGCCAGTGCTGCATTCCACTGTCTTGGGCAATACCTTACCACTATGCTAGGTAATAATATCTCTAAAGCTTTTATTTTCTGGCATAAAAACTACTTTAAATTATTAAGTTCTTATTGATTCTGAATGCCACAATTACTATGAACATCTGATTTCTTTCTTATCTCTATTCTTCTAAATCTATACCTCCAAATTGCATTCAGAAATTTAATCCTCAGACACTACAGAAAACTAATTGTTTGTCTACTCTGGTTATAAATCATACCTTATTAGAGAAAATCAAATTTTCTGTGATCTCAGAATGGAAAATTATTAACTTAATTCTTTACAAATTGCACAGGAGATAATATCCAATAATCCATTAAGAACATCTTAATCAATGTCTATCACTGTAATGTAAGGCACACTGATAAGAGTATACATATTGCTGATTAAGAGTACCGCTATAGTGGTCTATACAAATTTCAAAGAACTCAAAATTAATAGATTGCTAATGTATTCAAGGAACTAATCTGATTAAAGAGGAACAGCTGATGCATTTTGCAAGCATAAAAATCTGAGTAAAAATGTTTTAAACCCACAAGTTTTGAAGTATAATAAAGTAAGATCTCATATATAATGAGAGAAACTAACTTCACTTGAGTTTGTATATAGAAGTTCATTTAGCCCAATCTAAGTGTTGTGTGCTTCAGTGGAAAGATTCTTCCCAACTTCATTGGGCTTTATGGAAGACCTTTGCAGTCTGGTGTTACAACTTTCCTTTAAAAAATCAGAAGCATATAGTGTTTGAAAAATAAAGGATAACTTTCACAGGAAATGAATGGGATCAGTCACACTTATACTTTTCCTTTAAGAATGTCTTGGAATAAATTTTCTGCATTTGTATTTATGCACTAGAAAATCCTAACTGACCTGGAGGAGATTAAGTTATTATAGTGTACAATTCAACAAATTCCAGAAACATGCTTCAAGTCCCTGAGTCACTCACATGCTGTTCAACTGTTTATGCACTGTGAAAAATTGCTGTATGGCAAGCATGAAGATAAATCAAGAGGGTGTGTAGTTTTGGGTGTCTTCTGCTAAACTGGCATCCCAATCTATTTCATATCACAGCATATGTTCTAAATAGTTCCTTAAGTTCCTAATGATCTACAAGTAAATCAGAAAGGGAAGTAAGTCTTGAATACCTTCTATCTAGATCTTTTGTAAAGCTCCAAAATAATTCTTCCTTTCTGAGATATCACTTGTATAATGAAATTAGTGTCCCTGAGCAAAAGTAACCACTCTTCCTTGATAAATATTAGGAAAATGTTAATTACATGAAAGAAAGTAATTTCCTCTTTTCAAGACAAAGGGATGGTACTTAAATAAAGTCTCCTATTCAGTCATGCAAAGTCTTCTTCCAGTTTGAACAGAGAGAGCTATTCGAGGAGTTCCATTTGTTTAAGAAAATAGGTCTAAATTGATTAAACTAATCATTTTATTCTAACTGCTCTTTTTAAAGCAGTCTGCTGATTGCATGCCCCTTTTGTAGCTGTAGCTGCATCTGAGATGGTACAAAATAACCATCTTGCCAGTTGTCACGACTATTTGCTCATTCTTTAATTAAACATAATATATAAAACCGTATAATTTACATCTAATTGGAAAAATCTTTAGTAAGAAGGCAGCATGATCTGATGGCATAAGTAGAGATTTTGGTGTCAACTGGTCCTGAGCTGTGGTCTGACTGTACTGGAGAATCATGGCTGACCTTGCAAAGAACCTCACTTATGGAGGATAATTTCAGTTGACTGTTGACTTCATGAGTGTGTTGTGAGCATTGGTTAATGTCTATGTAGTGCAGACCTAATAAAATAAAAATTTAGCACTGACTTGCAAGAGCAGCATGCTATGATAACAACAAGGTTGTGGTAAGGCTATCCTGTGAATAAAGGGGAAGAAAGCCTGTAGCTGCAGGCTTGACTGAAAAAAAAAAACCCAACAAACAATATAAAAACCTGTGTGTCACAGTCATGGTGTGGTTTGCCACATAGTTTAGTTTTACTGTGGAGGTCAATTGTAAATATAATAATCAAACTGCATGAAATAACAGGAGTAGGTTAACCCAGGAGAGACAGGGAGTCACTCAAATGTCACAACTATGCTTGGTGGAAGAGAGGCATTGGGTGAAGAAGTCCTCTCCCCACTGGCTGGACACAAATAAAAGAATGTTAACTGAATCTCCAGCAGGTCTGACACAAGCTCACAGCAAATTCAGAAACATTTATTTTAATTGAATGTCGGTTGGGGCTGCGAGAATGAACATAAATCTTTATCCAATTCTTTCCACAAACACCTTCATGACAAGACTCAGCATTGTTATTTGACAAAATCTGGCACTGTTAATTGAACAAGTGAATGAAAATTGTGATGGCCTTCACTCATTAATGTGTTGAAGTTAACGGCAAGTATGAAGGAAAACTGTTGATTTTATGTAGAACATGAACCAAAGTATTCTAACCTTCTCTGTATATATAGCAACTTTGCTCTTTTTTTATTGACATATTAAATGTATACATAAACTAGCATGTGTGTCACGCAGCACAACCCCGAAAACTGTTATGGCAAAGGCAGGAGCTTTTGTACAAGCAGAAAGAAGATGCTAATGAGTTATTATGTAGTATAACAAGCCGAACTTTCTTTCATATATTCAGTATACTTTCAAAACTCTATATTATTATGAGATCTCAAACTACTCTTTAAAGTGTCTCTTCTTTCCTCAGAAAGATGAAAGACCCAAAAGGAGGAAACTTTAGAAGCAAAGCAATAATCTATTATTATTTATGATCTGGTTAACCTATTATCAGCAGTGCACTTAACTAAACAGGCCAGCATCCATGCTGCAGTTTAAGTTAATCTCTTGCTTTTCTGATTGAGAGCTCTTTTTCTCAAACAAAGGAAAAAGTATGAAGGTAAAATATTCCCAAAGGTCCTTTTATTGCATATAAAAATTAACCAGGACTCTTTTCCCACACATGGGAATATACATGCTGTTAAATTCAATACAATGAAAATCACTGCTTGTGTACTGACAGGGAAGTGCCACCTGTATTTTGGGGATAACATCTTTCTCATCGTTAGACTAAAGCTTTATCCGCCATGAAATTTTTAGGTTTTTTTTTTTGACAGAATATACATAGTTTGCATATCTTTTATTTTTTTGTCTCCAGGCATGCTCTTTCAAGGGAAATTTTCTGCAGCTAAAGAGAATTTGTCACAATCTGGCGAATTTACAGACCAAACCTCTCTTATGAGCAAGTGCTTCATGAGCTAGACAGTTCACTGATATGCAGAGGGAACACAGAAGTGCCACAGAATCTTCTCCATACACCATGCCCTACCCACTCAGAAAATGAAATACCAACTAAAGCACAGTGTAAAGTAACTGAAGTGTGTGTGCCCATATTACACATACCTGAGCCCTATTTCACTAGAAGTTGCGAAGCTTCTAGTTACCAAAAGTTGAAGTTAACAAATTGACACATCAGTCTCCTTTGAACAGGTCACCAGGCTTTTGACCCTTGTGCAAGCAGGAGCTGGACTTTTAATTGGAGGCAGGTACCGATGCTGAAGAAACAAGACTAAGCAGCAGACAGAATATGATTTTGCCAATGACACAACTATTGCACTAATCCCTCATTTTGTCTTTTACAATCCTCACCTCTACTCTTACTACATGTAGATAAAGATCCAAGCTGGAGAATACAGGAATGCTGTGAGACATGAAAATTAGTGTTCACAAATCGTTATATAAGACACAACAGACCAAAACAATAACCTGAACTGAATTAGAAAGAAAACATAAGGACAAATCCCCTTATTCAAGTTGTGACCATCAGGGGCTTGAATGCCAGTTTTTGCCTAGAACTGTATTAAGAAACATGCTTCACACTTTGCCCTTGATCCTAGGTCATCCCTTTTCCAGCTCATACCTTGTGATCAACTGATTTCTTCCAAATAGTCCCTAAAAAAACATAGCTGTCACAAAAAAAGCTCTGTAATGGATGGTCCAAAAGCAACACTAATTGCTGGATGTTATGCAGCTCAGTGCAGACTATTGGGCATCTTTTGGGGACAGTTCTCCCTGTCTCCTAACCTACCTTCTAGCACCCAGGATCCTTACACAAGAACTAGACAAAGGGCTGGGGAGACAAGAGCCATGTGCAGCTTGGGCTACATCCCCATTTGTTGACTCTCCTCACAGCATGGCAATTCAGGCAACCACACAAGCTGGAGATTATTCATACTGTCTTCTGAATCTACAAATAACTTCATGATTGTCTCAATACTCCGATAATACAAAATATTTTAAATCTGTGATTCATCACCCTACAGCCTCCTAGTGCAAAATCAAGATGAAAATTGAAGACCTGCAGAAGAAAAGTATAAAAATAGAAAATAAATATAACAAAAATAACAGATCATTTCAGGTTACCCTTAATTGTGTGACTCTTCAGCTGTACGTACTGTTTCTCCTATTTTCCTCTATGGCTATAAGTAATAGCCATACACTCTTCATAAAAGTTGTAATTTAAAGTTTTTCACTATTTACTGATTTCTGAAATTAAAAAATTGAAAAAATGTCCAAGCATTATTAAACTTTAAATGAAAATCAGAACCACTGATCATTTGTTTTAATTCCAGCACAATTCCTGCCCTTTCATTGGTGGGAAAATAGCTAATTTTTTCCCAATATTTCATATATATATTATTAGATCTGGGCAGGATTTTTTTTTTATTAAATTGCTCGGATCTATTCAATTACACATCCATTTTGACACCTCTTCATTCAAGAAAGATTTGCAGCTTCAGAATGGAAATTCTGGTGAAAATACACCGTCGTCAACACATAGCAATGAATAGACCAGAAGAAAGAGCACTTGGGTTTCACCTGAAAGACCAGGCTTCAAGTCAGGCTTTGCAGAAGTTGGACAAGAAACCTGAATACACATGCAAGTGTTTGAAGCCCCATCTCCAATGAATAAGAAGTTGCTCTCTCTCTCTCCCTCTAGAAACACTTATCCCCCAACACTTTTGAAATGCAGGAAAGAAAAAAAGAAAAAAAAAAAAAAAGAAAAAAAAAGAAAAAAAAAGGAAAAAAAAAGAAAAAAGGTATTTCAGAAACATTTATAATTTCCTTGTAAAATCAACACAGAATAATTACAATTTTCAAGTTTCTGATTAGATATGTTGAGGTTAATCGATCAATTGATATCTTTCTCAAAACAGCCTGAATTCCAATAGTGCAGTTTCTTTCTGGGTTGTTCCTAGATGTAAAGCTAGAATTATTAACTACTGTGATGATGGAGAATGGAAAAAATAAATACGGTGTTACAGAACAACATATAATAAAGTCACAGTTTTGTAGTAACCTTTACCTTTTGGACTACAGAAATAATTATGAAAATACACATTATACTGCTGTGGTTCCAGAGCCCAAAGAGCCCCATAAAACTGTGGGTTTTAAGTATCTGGTTGTGCTGGGGGTCTTAGGATTGCAAACATCTACATTTCTTGAAATTTAAACACTTAATGGAAACAAAAATAAGTAAATAAAAATCTATTTCTCAATCATGCAAATCAAGTTCAGCCACATTACTGAGAGGTAGGGTGGAAAACAGAAATAAATGTCTTTTAAACCTGACAAGCACATCAGAATAGCTTTTATTGAATCAGCTAGATAGAGTTTCATGACTATAACCTATGTGAACAGCATCCTCCATCGGCATAAGTCTCTGACTACGGGTGAGTCGGTGGAATGATACCAGTTGATGCCAGCTGATGATGTGAATTCACTAATCTATTAAAACTACAGGTTTCATTCTGAAAAATCAGTTATTGAATGTGGACCAAACCTAGGACATGGCTTAAATAGAAGCATAACATAGTTCAGAAGGAAAATGCCCCTTAATGTGAAAATCTCTATTCAGCCTACACTTTGTGTAATTAACTGCCGGTGTTCACCAGGTAGTATATATTTCCTTTAGACAAAAACGCACATGACCTGACACAGTAGTAAGCCTGAGTGCAGTAATCCAAAGTGAATAACAAAGGAAGATACATTGAGAATGACACACAGTGGAGGAAAAAAATAAACCAAACCAAAACACAAGCTTGAATTGCTTCTCACTGACTTTACAACCCATCGTGAAAGCTGTGCATCCTGCACCAAGCCACCTTGTCCTGGAGGGGTGAGTGACGGGCCCTGTCCATGCCCATCCCTGTCCCTCACTGCTGGTGCACCTGCCGGCCGCACTGGCCAGGCCCAGCTGACGTGCTGGCTGCCAGCGGGGTAGCCGGGATCAGTGGAATTAGTTCTGCTTGCCTTGGGAGGCCAGCCCAGCCACCGTGGTTTCTATTCAAACTCCCCTCCACCACTCAAGCTCAACTGGAACCATTTAGTACTTTCATTGTTCTGCGGTTTTTATTTGTTTCCTTCCACTCAAGCACATGTTAAAAAAGGCGACCCCCCAGCAATCTTTTTTTTTTTTTTCCACCCTTTCACATGACTAAGCGATTATCTTTCTTCCTAATCAAAGAGACAGATGAAAAGAGTTTATTAATAAAAGTTCCCTTTCAGGAAGATTGGAAATGAATGATTAGTAAAATACATTCAATTTTACTTATAGACCTCCCTCATAGAGAGGCATCTGTGAAGGGCAGGGATGCCAGAATAGTGGTGGGGACTCAGGCATCTGGAAGCTGTTTGCGATATGGATTAGAAGTCAGGCTGCACACAGATACCACCTCCAGTCACAAAAGCTTGCTCTGTGGAGGGGAAAAAAAAATATGCTGCTTGTTTACAGTGCTACTTTTTCCCTTTGCTTGTTATCTGTTTTATTTCTTTCACTCCCCTCTCCCCCCACCATTCATGTGCAATTATGTCTGTACAGATATGCCAGCTGGTGGGGCTTTTTAACCATACCCACCACACCAGGGTCTCAGAAAAGGAGACGAGAGCTGGGCAAACAACACCGCATTGTGCTCAGGACTAGGGCATTATCTGCTTCTCCCTTTTACAAAGGCCTACAGATCAAACTGGGAAAAACAACCACAGCATCACTGTGGAGAGTAGACCAAAGATATGCATGTCTTCAGCTTGTGTTGTATCCACCAGCTTATTTTAAAAAGAGGAAAATCACAGGCACAAACACTGCAAGGAGTTTTAATAAAGAAAAGATCTGAAACTTTAAGTGCATTTTAAACGACTGGTATTTTCCACACAGGTCTGATTTTACTAACATGAGTCTAAGATTGTCCCGTTATTTACAAGCATTCAAACCAGGTCATCATAAAAAATCATATAAAACCTGAGAATAATTTTAGTGAATAATTCTATCATACTTGTTTAATGAAATAAATATTAAACACATTCAGAGATACTACTCTTAAACATTTCTAACAGGCTTTTCCACAACTTCCTACCAGTTATGCAAAAATTTTAGGCTCAAAATCAAATAAGTAAAGAAGTATAAGATAATGCTACTTATATTCTACATGCATCCATTATCACTTATGTTAACACAGTATCCCACCTGACTGTGAGTGGGCACAGAACCAGTGCTTTATACCTTCAATTCATCCAGTTCTCTAGGACTCAAAAGAAACAAGATCAAACCACTGAATATCTAAGGATATTTTAAAAAATTAAAATATTATCTTAAACTTGGTTGTTTTCAAATCCAGATTCACATGATATGTTCCAAAGAGGATAAAATGTTCTCTCACATCTTCGTTTGGAAGAAATTCCATTCTGAAGCAAGGGGAAAGCCCTTTAGCTCATTTTTAGCAGCAATGTAGCCAGGCATTAAGCTGCATCTCAAATTCAACTTTTTCTGTGAACTTCTCTGAAAAAAATATGTTACGGAGGTGAAGGTAAATATTTATGAGTCAAACAGACTTTTGTGCAAGTATCTTTCTGAATCTGTAAGCATTTTTGATTATTGGCAAAAGCAAAAAGGAAAATTAATTGGAAGGCAGTAGTGCAAAATCATTCAAACATCTCCATGTAATTACAATTACAGTAGCAACATGTTAGGACTGTACTATTGCTACTGCAGTAAATAAAGCAGGCTATTCCAGTAAATCCCAAATCATTAGATTTAAACTCATGGCATTGAATTTTAATTTTAAACCTAGAGATTGTATTAGATATGTATTTTAAGCCTCTTAAATGCTTATACATTAGATTTTTATGGAATATCTTCTTTCAGAAAAAGGACTGCAGAAAAAGACACCTCGTAAATAACATTCTTAATGTCATTTCTGTATGTCATTTTACAGAAAAAAAAATTAAAATATGTTGGACATTTTTTTCCACAGAACATGATGAACAAGTCTGGCATTGCATGTTTCCTGAGGATGGTTATAAGATAATCCCATGAACAGAGTGGATTTCACTGGTCACTCATCAGTGCCAGCAACCTTTTTAAATACACCCCCTATCACATGTTCCATATCTGTTACCATTTAGAAAACTCTTTAAAAAGTATTACTAGTTTTCCCTGTATCAGTCTTCCATAGCATTATGCTCCTACTTAAGCAAGTCTTCTTGAAACAGAAAATCACAACACATTTAAAACATGTCTAAAAACATGAATTACTTTTCTATGTATGTAAATCAGTTATAGACTCAATACCTTATGTTGCACTCTGCCAGATACAGACATCATGTATACCATTTCTTAACAGAAGAGCTACACTTCAGTAGTACAAACTCCCTTTCTCTGCTGTCTACAAGAGATGCAAAGTTAAACCTGTCCTTAAAGTGGAAAGAAGATGAAATAGTGTCCATCTAGTGTCTTATTTTCAAACTATTACAGCTATGGGAAGTTTCATAGTTGAAGGAAAAAATAAAACATTATCTCAGTAGGTCGTTGTTCGGGTTTCTGTGAAGAAGTCCTAGGGGAAGTGAGATAAAGCTGGGTTTTGCCATGGTGCTGTTCGGGGGTGTCAACATTACAATATATCTCTGTTCCAGACAGAGTACAGGTCAAAAAATGACAGGTTTGCAAAGCATAAAATCTGTAACCATATCGACAATTGTTCAGGCATCTCTGACAATCTCACCTTCATTAGGCCTTCCTTGCATTTAACACATACACCAAGAGGATTCCCATGAACACCATTTTTAAAAGAACAATTTATAAGTAAGTGACCAGTGAATTATTTTTCTGAGAAAAAATTACATCTAACAAACAAATACAATGGTTGAAACCATGGAAGATAATATCAGCTTTCATATAAAAAATTGGTTTAGGTTTTGTCTTTGTGTTGGTTTACAAGTAAAACAGAAATTTTATAGGATGAGAGGCATTTTTGAATGGAACATTCACGTTACAGTTCTTAACTTTCATTAAGTCATATCATCTCATGCTAAGAAAAACATTTTTAGAAGTGTGCCAAGAAAATAAATTTTAGAAGTTATTTATATTGGCTGAAAATATTTCTCGTTCTATGGAACCATCTAGCTAACGCATTTACAGAACATGGAATATAAGAAATATTCCAATCTTACACTCTCTTTAAATAGAATTCTAAATACAACACGTATCATGTCTTGCGGTAAAAAAATACTTTTGCACATTTTGTGTTCTCTTTAGTTCTTTGTTGCCTGGTTGAGACATAAATTTGGACATGTACAGTTGCACACACATGTCTAGAGATAGAGTTAAATGCATGATTACCATATAACCATATGCAATACATTCACATATTTTTTGACATGGTCCCAAAAACTTGATTTTTTATATTTATGTAGTAGATGGAGTAATTGTTTGCATTTTCCCTTCTGTAAAACACAGACTCTATGACTCTGTCAAACTGTTGTTAAAGAGTATCATATAAATATCACTTGAAGTTGCACACAGAAATCTATTCCTATGACCTTCTAGAAAAAAAAAAACAGGATTAATGTGCCTCATTAAACACATACATTTTCTAGAAAAAAGTTCATAAACCAAATACAGCTCCTGCTTCTTTAATTATTATCATAATGTCATTCATATTTTCACAAAACTCAGAATCTGGGTTTGCTTTCACCGTTACATAGAAATGTTTTATATGTTTGATGAATTTATTTAATTAAATTCTGAAGTAAAATCAAGTGCACTTGACAGAATGTCAGTGGTGTGAGGACAGCTGAAACAGCTGAACACACGATGATGCAATGGGGCTCAGTCTCCACCCCATACAGAAAGATACGTAACTAAACCAGTCACTAAAGTCAAAGGTGGAAGGAAGGAAGGAAGGAAGGAAGGAAGGAAGGAAGGAAGGAAGGAAGGAAGGAAGGAAGGAAGGAAGGAAGGAAGGAAGGAAGGAAGGAAGGAAGGAAGGAAGGAAGGAAGGAAGGAAGGAAGGAAGGAAGGAAGGAAGGAAGGAAGGAAGTTGTTGGAGCGATAAAGGACTCAGCAAACAATTCGATTCAATGTGAATCACGCTAAAGCCATTTATTACAGAAACAAGCCTCCTTATATATGCAACTATATTCTAATCATGCGTCCACGCTCCAAGCATGGATTCGCTAAATGAGTATCATGGGCTGTCCATGTGCTGGAGTCTCACCGATGATACGTCCGATGATTCACGCCACACCAGGACCCCGCTGATTGAGGAACGCCCCTCTTTCTCACAGCAGATTCTGTTCTCAGCTTCTCGAAGCGGCCTTGAGATTCCTTTGAGCCTGACTAATTCAGCAACACATCTTTATCTATCAAAACCCCTCCACAGGAAGGAAGGAAGGAAGTTTGACAAACAAAGTGAATAAGTTTTTGAAGGCAAATTTAACATCCAGACATACTGAGGTCTTTATGTGTGTGCATGTATGTGTATGATACATGCACTTACATACCTGTATCCGTGTACCATATGTACAACAACTTTATTTTAGCTATGTCTTGACATAGTTTTGTCTGGAGCATTGCAGTTTCTATCCACAAGGAATACAAATGAAGATCTTTAAAAAGATATATGTTTTACTGTTGTGTGGTTGGCCTGCATCCTCTGTTCTGACCATGCCTTCTGTAAACCATCCCTTTTCAAATACAGCTTACTTATTCTAGTTCGCGAGTTAGTTTTTCTCTTATGATGGTCTCTCTATCCATCGCCATGTCCGGATAAATCCAACACTGTAAAAGGGGAAGTGGAACAGCGTGGGTATTTCTGATAGTTAAGAACTTTTGACTGGGAGTTGATCAGCATCATAGTAACATCTTATTCCCTTTCAGCTGTGCAAAAGCCAAAAAATAATTGGCCCTATTTCTCTTAAAATATCTAAATAAGGTGAAATATGGATTATATCTTAAATGTGTCCATCTCCAGATTTAAAAAAGAAAAAAAAAAATTCATGCTCTTATTTCCTTAAAAATTATTTTTTAAAAATGGATTACTGTCAGTGTGTAATCTAGCAAATCCCTGTTTTCAAGTATGGTGATGAAGGAGAGAAACCCTTAAAACTTTTTCCTCCTCTCTTCCCATGGTCATGAGCACAAATAGTACCTATCACTGCTCAAAGCTCCTTCTATGGTCTACCAGCAGTATGGCTTTTGCATTGTACCTGTTTATATTGCCTTCACATTAGTTAGCATATCCTGAGTGCTTGCTATTTAGAGTGACACTAAAACTATAAAATCTCAGTTTTGGTGGTTTTCTCTCTATATCCCCACACAATGTTATTTATCAATGTCTCTTGAATTTTCTATGGTGACATTAATCTTTCAAGCAGGAAAAAATATTTTTCTATGAGACAAACAGATTATTCTCCATTCCTTTGGTAGTGCAAGCCATGACACTTGTATGGTATCTGTGGTTAAATGTCTGTGTTTGTCAACGTAAATTGAGAATTTCTCTTTTCTGGTGGGGAAACAAAACCATGTATTGGTATCATTTATTGTTAATTTTCATCTGACATCTACAGATTTTCCTCTGCTTTTCTTCAGACTGAGGTAATATATTCATAGAATCACTGAATCAGAGAATGGTTGAGGTTGGAAGACCTCTGGAGATCATCGAGTCCAACCCACTTGCTCAGGCAGGTTCACCCAGAGCAGATCGCACAGGAATGTGTCCAGGTGAGTTTTAAATGTCTCCAGAGGAGGAGACTCTGCAACCTCTCTGGGCAGCCAGTGCTCTGGCACCCTCAAAGTAAAGAAGTTTTTCCTCATGTTTAGGTGGAACCTCCTATGCTTCAGTGTGTGCTGGAAATTATTCACTCAGAAAAAAAACATTGTGAGGAGTCCAAAGTTTTTAAACACATCATCTCAAAAGCAAGAGTTATGAGGAACAAAACCAAGCCATCTACTACCTACTGCTCAAGTGCCTCACTGTATAAGTGACACCTTGACTCTGACTAAAGAGCAAAAACAAACAAACAAACAAACAAAACCCCAAAAAACCCAACAAACCACAAAACCATAATTTACAAAGAAAGCTAATTGATAAATGAAGTGCCACCTATCAGCACCTGGTGCTGACAGGGTGACATTTCATTATCCCACCAGGCACCTTGCAACCACATGCAGGTTGCCATGCAGGGATGGGCTCCATGGAAACTCACACCCTCCTTCCCTGCCACGACCCTATGCACCTCTTCCTCCAAACCTGCTGCTGGCCCCTCATCCATGTGCATTTTCATCCTAGTGCACAGGGCAGAGGGGTTGTCTGTTGTGATGGCATGGTGTCACTTGGGCTGGGTGACAGCCAGTTCTCCACAGACAGCGCTGTCAGAGAATCACAGATTTCCACATGCACAAGCGAAATTAACTTCTGTTAGTTTGACATTTTCCGCAATCAATACTCACAGGGTTCTTGTCTCTGGGATCAAAATTCATAAATCAAAAGCAGAAAGCATGAAATAAGGTATTTGATAAATCCATTAACTGAAGTGGAAGTGTACTTCTGTCACACTTTTTAAAGACTACAGTAGTGCTGGCAAAAGGGAGAGAAATCTAACAAACGTGAAGTGCTGACTTGTGTTTGTTTGAATTTTCAGCTCAGTGTCACCAGCTGAAGGGCTTTCTGCCTGGATGGCAGAGAAGTTGGCTTCCCTGTACCCAACACCGTGCACGCTGCCTTCAGGAGGCAGAAAACCACCAACTAACAATCCTCACACTCCAGAGCAATCCAAGTTGAAGACAAAATGCATTGCAAAACTGCCACTGTAAACCACTTTGAATTCAGTAAAGCTGCAGGAAGTTTATGTGCAGGTCTTCGTTTTCAAAAGTTACAAGGAAAACCAAAACACAGATAAGCGCCAAGAAGATTTTCGTTACGTCTTGCAGGCCAAATATGGAATCTTTGAAAAAAAGTCCTTAACACTAAACTGATTTATTCAGGTTTCATTAGCAGTAATTTCCACACTGCAGGCAAGGATAACTCTAAAAGCCAACAAAGGTTGCTCCCTGTTCATATGCACACTCCTGACTGAGAATAAGAGGTACAACGAGAGGCTGAGGACACCGGGAAAATCTGATGTACTGCAGTATCTTCTGTAGTGATGGTTAACATGATGAAAAATGCAAACAAATAAGTCTCTGAGAACTGTATGCCTCCGTTTCTCAGCTGATAACTGCAAAAGGATGTAATAATAGTCCAAGCTGACTAAAAGGTCTGGTCCTTACTGTTATTGATACCTCTTACCATTGCTTTATCCTGAAGCCCTTTTTAAGGGAACATGGTGGTTTTAACACAGGATTAACTCTTAGAATTCATATTAAACTTAAGGTAATATTAAATTGTAATATCAAGACCTCTCGCCCTGTAAGTCAGTGGGGTTCAAACAGTGGGCCATATCCACACCTGGTGTCATCTGCTCTGGGTCTCTTCAAGTGACCAGCAGAATTCTTCAGCAGCTAAAAATGTATCCCACAGTTTATATACTCTAAAATTCACTGTAAAAAGATATATCTGTATGTTCAACTTCAATACATGCAAAGAATCAGTGTCAGTGGTTTACATTTGAACACAAATAGCATTATTTTAACAGAACTACTTTTAAAATCAGGTATTGTAACTGTGTTTGCTGCAACTGAAAACAGAAATGCTTGCTTCATAAGGAAACTTGCCTGATGGCAAAACCTTTTACTTATAATGTGACATAAAAGGTAGTAGAAGACAAATTACTTTCATTAGGCCATTTATTTATATCACTTCAAATACCATGACAATACATTTTCCTTCTTTTTATGCTATAAAATGAAGACAAAACAGCTGTATGGCAAAATCTTCTTTAAGCATTGCTTCTAAGTACAACTGCTTGTTATCAATGAGATTCCTATTTTATAGCTTCTGAAATGATGAGAACAATATTTTCAGCACATTTTATTCTATATTCAGTCACTACCTATCAATGCATATCTTGATTTTGCTTTCCTCTAATTACAAGCTAGCCAATAATTAGAACAGTTTTTTTTTTCTATACAGATCTTCTGTCTTCTAGATCTGTCAATAGTTGTGATTTTCTAATACTCTGAGTGTACTGTAATGGACCTAGGAGAAAGATTTTTTTTTTTTTTTTTGCTGTTAAGTACATTCAATGAAGCTTTTCCCCTATAGCTTAAAGAATTCTATTGTTTTCTTTCTGCTCTGAATAATACAGGTCCCCTTGAGAAAGCCCTTGTTAACAGAAGTCTGCATTTACCTTCACAGAATAAAATTATTGGGCATGTCTAGCATACTTGACTGCCTACATGAAGAAAGATTTGTATTTACAGTTATAGCATCACCCTTGTCATAGAGCCATTCGAAAACTAAGAAGTTAATATATAGGATTCTGATACTTACTGATATTTAATATTCTACAAAACCTTTACATTAACAACATTGGGTTTTGCATCAGTCAGAGGAGCTTAGCTGTAAGGTTTTTGGGAGTAAATTTTTTTTTAGTTTGATTACATTTAAACCTATTTCTCAAATGCATCCTTTCAGGAACATTTTCGGAACCTTCTCAGGAATGCTGCACTTCCCGACACTGTCTTCCCACAGTAGGAACTGAGAAGCTAAGGCAGCTACTCGTCCTTTGTGGCTCCTCAGGCAACAAGATCCCCACCCCTTCAAGCATCAATCTGATTCTTGGTCTGCCTGGCTGGCAAGTGATTGGCAGTGTTCTCATCCTGGAAAGCTGAAGAAGCAGACAGCTCATCCACTGCTGGAAAGCCAGCAAGCCAAATAATGCCATTTTTATTTTACCCAAAACTGTTTCATCAGAAATATGCGGGTCTTTTTCAGAAAAGTATTTTCCATTCATTTCTGGTTGCTGCTGAAGAAGATATCCAGTATTAATGAAAGCGCTTTCAATTAATAAAGCACAAACTTCAGTAACTCCACTTACAGCAGAATAAGAGAATTTACCTTGCTTATCACAGTCAGTATAACTGGGAACTTGGAAAGATATCCTGTGGTTTCCAGATCTGGATCCAGGATCACTAATTGATTCATACCTCTCTGGAAGTAGACCTAATAAAAAATAGGGTAGAAAGAGGAAACTATTCATAGCTTGCTCTTTTTCTGCTCTTCCTGCTACAAAATTGTCTCTTTGGTTTCCTATTCAAACCCATGTGAGAAAAACTCTTTCCCTTTGCTTATATACCCCATTGGCATACAAGACACATAAGTCTAAGGAACGTGATGTGCCAGTGCATAGTTGATTTTCGTATCTTCATGTCTGTATCTCTGAAGACTCACTTAAGAGAGTGTATTAAATGCCATACTCAGGAGCAATGAACAGCTAACTGGTGGATGTGTTTCAACATTTAAGTTTAAATACCTCCAGTTTTCAAAATATATGTAAAACTACAGTGAGGTTTTAATTTTTCCCAGAACTGCATCTTTCTGGCGTTTTTTTAATCCTCTTGAAAACAGGATGGCCATGTTCTGTCAAAAATGAGAAAAATGAGTTCTATTAACTTTTTCTAGTACAACACGGTAAAATTCTTTGGGTATGATATGTTAATCCCAGAAACCTTTCAGTGCAAATTTAACTGGCCAGCACTGTTTTGAGTGGAAGAAGTATAATTTATTTTGGAGTTTAAGAACATGATCAGTCACACTTTTTCTAAATGCATCTTGTAAACTGATTTTTGTTTTCTTATTTTATATGCTTTTTATGCCCAATGAAGAATCTTAGCTTCTGCTAAGTTGTACAATCAGATGTCTACAAGCCAGGTATTTGCAAGCCTCCTGAGGCTTGTTCAATAAAACGTTAAATTCCTGCAACAGGAAAGATCACTTTGAAGATCTTGCTCTACTGAAATATGAGAACTAATTAAAACTTCCCATTCAATGTATTTGTTAACAGACGATCTTTTCATTTTCCTTTTCATTCAAAAAATAACTAAAATATAATGACAAGTAAAATGATAATAATTTATTTTTTCTTTACAGAAACCCAATAAAATTACACTGATAAACCTAGTAGCAAGTCTTATTAACAAATAGCTTAAGTTTTTGCTCTTCCTTTTGAGCAAAATATTCTGTTAACACTTTCATTCTAGTAATGAATACTGCTTCCTTCTAATGAGCTTTCTTTATCCTTCAAAAGGGAAGGCTCAAGTACCCGTTTTATTTGAGGGTACATCTAGTAGTGTGTGTTGATTATGTTTACTAAACAAAACCTTACATGTTGTTACAGTACTAAATCTCTTTAAATTTTAGCAATTGTATAGTATTGAATAGTATTTAACCAGTACTAAACATATGTTTACTGCTGAATTCTATAGTATAGGCCCAAGAAAATCTGTTTGGCAGCAGCAATCACTAATATCAAAGCACCTTCTGCTTTGGCTTGCATTTTCTTATACAGATTTCTCTATTGCATTGTAGATAAAAGACAAGATAGATGCTTACAGTCTGTGTGAATGCCTTTGTAAAAGTGAGGAGGAAAAGATAAGAGTTTTATGGTAGGGTGACAGAGCATTGGAACAAGCTGCCCAGGGAAGTGGTGGAGTCTCCTTCTCTGGAGACATTCAAAACCCGCCTGGACATGTTCCTGTGCGACCTCACCTAGGTGTTCCTGCTCCAGCAGGGGGATTGGACTAGATGATCTTTTGAGGTCCCTTCCAATCCCAAACATACTGTGATACTGTGATACTGTGAAATACAAATGCAGAAGAACTCCAGTAGTCAGAGCATTTGTCACTGAAAAGCAACAAGAAGATTAATTAGGGGATGAGAAGATTAATGAAAGAAGTATATGCCTCCACGTAACATGGAGGAAGTCTCTCCTTGGTTCTGGAAGCTCAGACATGAGAGTTTTCTTCCTTTCTGTTCTAGGCCCCTTGAATTAAAATTCCAACAAAAGATAAAGGTTCAGGATTTTGATTTGGGGTTTTGGAATGTCTGCTCCTAGAAAGCAAATAAGCTCATCTGGTATCCACTCATATTTCTGAGAATCTCCACATTTTGCCTTTCTTTTTCTTCACATATACTTCTTGAAGAAGCTTTATGGCTCCATCATGCAGAAGGCTTCATATGTACCTACTATCACTTATCTCTTGCTTCCAGTGCTTTTTTCTCAAGTAGTCTTGTCTTGATTACCATGCTACTGATCAGAATAGACAAAGAAAACCAACATGTGAAAACAGTTACCCTCTCTGAAGAGTGTTAGAGTTCACTACTCTTACCTGTACCTTATAGCTTCCCTGAAATTAAAATCCAAATGTTGGTTCTCACTTGGCAAGAAATATGGGAAGTTATGAAAATAAATCTTTCATTTGCATTTTACTGGATACAGCTGTTCTAAAACCACACAAGCCATTCAATAGTGCCTTTGCTATAAGCTCTAGCCTCAAAAAAAGGAATAACTGTGAACTGTTATTTCAGCATCTGCAGTATTCCCTAGCTGAAGTACAGGGGTTACATCAATTCGAAATAGAGTAATTTAGGGCAAGACTGCTTTGTTTTCTTGTAAGCATATAAGTAAGTCATACTGCATTTTAACTTTTGAACTGTTGAGAGTTCCACAAAACATGTTAATATCTTATGACTATGGTAGTTACTTAAATGCCTATAATATAATAAAACAGGCAGCCCATAATTTTTTTTTTTTTCTAGGAACAACTTTTTGAAAGCAAGGATGAAGGAAAGACTTGCATCTTTGCACAACCAAAACAAAGCTGCAAAGCCAATACAGATCTTTCTCTGAAAACCCTCTATCTCCTATGCCTATGGAGGCAAAAGAATGCCAGGCAAGCTGCAGGAAGCTCCTGCAGTTAGACTTTCCATTCTGCCCCAGCAACCAGTGCTGTTACCAGTCTACTAGTGCTTCCAAGATGTGTCAGGAGTTGTGGTATTTAATTACCTTTTTTACACATATACAGTTCACAGTTCTA
Source organism: Streptopelia decaocto (assembly GCF_964273445.1). Taxonomy (NCBI): domain Eukaryota; kingdom Metazoa; phylum Chordata; class Aves; order Columbiformes; family Columbidae; genus Streptopelia; species Streptopelia decaocto. The sequence continues at coordinate 99,757,737 of NC_138655.1, forward strand.
GCAGTGATGAGAAACCACAAATTCGACATATCCTACTCTGTGCATGAAGTAATATGCTAGTGGTTCTTGCCTTTTCCTTCTATCCCTAAATAAGTAGCTGACAAGTTTGATGGCAGACTATTAAAAGATTATAGCAATGAAGTATTTTAAGCTATCAGCATCAAAGTAGATGAGAGTCTGCAGCCTAGATGTATCTGTTGCAAGCATCTAAACTTATTACCTGTTGCAGCCTCAGGCTCAAGCAGAAAGAAGGGAGGGTATTTGCAAAGAGTGAGAGCTATTTGCAAACATTTTAAACTGGAACACAGGCGGTTCCATTTAAATTTGAGAAGAAACTTCTTCATGGTGAGGTGACGGAGCACTGGAACAGGCTGCCCAGGGGGGTTGTGGAGTCTCCTTCTCTGGAGACATTCAAAACCAGTCTGGATGCCTTCCTGTTCAACCTCAACTAGGTGTTCCTGCTCTGGCAGGGGGATTTTGGACTAGGTGATTTTTCGAGATCCCTTCCAATCCCTAACATTCTGGAATTCTCTGATTTTGAAGTACTGCAGCGCCAGTCCTGAATTTGAATAGAAAACTGTGAGAAAGTTATGTGAGAGCTTTTACCTGCTGGGTGTGACAAGCAGGAGAGATGCTGCTCCTTACCTGCTCAGCTGGTGTCTAAATTAAGTTGGCAATACCAGCAAAAGGCTTAGTCCCTCTCATTGCTACTTTCTAGCCATTTAATATGTACACCCACGCGCCCTGCCTTTTGCTAGTAGAAACATTCACGTAGCCGCATACCGAGATCCGGTTGGAAGTTAACAAGATCCCCACAAAAAGAGCAGGTTTTAACGAGCATCAATTGCCTGATTCAGTTCCCTAAACTGAGACAGAAGTCTTATGCACAAAAAAGAAAGGGGCTTTGAGGAGCAGCACAACGCAGAAATTAGTTTTTGGAGCAAAGAGAGGAGGAACCCCTCCTGTGAGCAGAGCTACTGCCTGTGCCTGCTAAAAGTTAACACAAAATAAATACCTTGTTCGTGCTTTTAAAAGTGTGATTAGCAGGTATTCCTGCTCTTGACGCTAATCCTGAGCCCTTCTTTACATCCCTGTGTTGCTCTGCGATTACGACGATGTGGGTCTTGAGCACTTGCAGAGCACCAGAGCTTGGGACTGGGATTTTTAGAGTGCGTCTGACCTTCATGTGTTGACACAGAGTAGCATAAAGCAGTTTTGGAATTCAAAACGAAGCTGAATCAAGGTCATCTTACCTTACAAGGCCTTACTAATGGAAGCTGAGATTTCAGTAAGAAATGGGAATAAAAATGTGCTTCCAAGAGAATAATTTAATTCACTTATTGATGCCTAGTAGGTAAAGTATGCTTTTCTCACTATGCCTATCTTGATAATTATATGCTGACTTAATTTTTCTTCCTTTAGTTAGTCTAATGTTTTAAAGGCTTTTTCCAATCTGTGACTGAATATTTATTTCTGCTGATACCCCATGAACCACCTGAGCACATTTAAATGCCATCCACCACATAACAAACACTGATTTCCTGCTAGGAGATGAGGGAGCTGCCGCAGCTACACTGTGTTATTGTACCACAGTGGCAGGCTGCCAACATGTTCTTTCACATTTGTAATGTCTGTCACTTGTCTAAAAGACTAACAATAATGTGTTATTAGAATAAAATATTTTGATAAAATCTCACATGTTTATCCAAGACAGTTGTATCATCTTCCTTTAAATTCTGTGATGAAAGATTCCTTTATTACATAAACAGTAAAAGAATAAACACAAAATAAATACCTGGTTATATATTTACTTGTAAGCTTTTTCCTGTCATGGGGAAAAAATTTACTGGTTACAAAAACCAAAACCAAACCAAACCAAAAAACACCCCTCAAAAAAAAGAAACACAAACAAAAAACAAACAAAACCCCAAACAAAGAAACAAAACAACACAACAAACAAAGCAAAACCAAGCCATGGTACTTCATGGGATTTCTGTTGCGTGACTGTTCTTCTAGTTAACTCATGTCTTTTTCACAGAAACAGAAAATAAGTGCATCAAAACAGCAAACTTTTTGGGTCGAGACCAATGCAGATTTTTTAATAAAGTGACAACTTGCAGTTCCCTTGTAGACCTGCAACAACACAATTGCCTACAGAGGCTGCTACTGTTACAGCCACTATGCAGATAATGAATGAGTGCGACACAAAATACTAGTGAAGTGGAAAACAAGGGTTTGTTGGCACAGTCCCCATGTTCTCTTTACAGGACAATTAGAAACATGCTGTATTGTCAAAACACTTTTCAAGATTCAGTCACATGTTTGAGGTAATCTACCCATGATAACTATTAGCAAAAGGTGAATTTGATTTTCTGAAAGTGTGTAAGTGTTTTAGTGTAATTAGTTTACAATACCAAATGTTATCTGTATTTATTAGAATTTCATAACAAACAGAGATAACAAATTAAATGCAAATCAGTTTTCTACCTGTGTTATTTCAAGTTTTCCTTGTCTCTACAGAGGAATTTAGACAGTATCTAAGCTTATTCTGCATATGCTTGTAGGAAAAAAAAGGGGAGTATGTATTATACTTGGGCAGTGTTCTCCTGACTCTTGCTGCACTATATCATCAGTATGTGGTGGCATATGGCATGCTTGCCAACCTGTCATTTATCACTTGTGTCTCTCCTTTAAAGAAGCTGAGGTAGAGCACAGTAAACAGTGTGCATAGGGTTCTGAAGCACAACTCATTTGCACAATTATTTTATTGTTATGCATGTTATTATATCAAATGTTAATTGGTTTACATCTACGGTAAAGAAGCCTAGAAAATGTAACCATCCACCCCTTGTTCAAATTCTTCATTTTTTTCCCTACTGTACTGTCTATGCCTTTAATACATGCTGCTTTTATTATAAACCTAATCCTGAGGCTAAGAATAATTTGTTTTTCTAAAATAAAGCTTTATTTATCAGTCAAAACCCATCTAAGCATCTAAGAACCCTACTGTATTTCTTAGTCTTTGGTCTGTGGATGCATGAGTGCTTTAAAGCATGACCTTCAATTGGGAGCAGCAGCAGACCGTCTCAGTGACAGCTCTTGGGGACCTTGTTTAAGGGTGTCTCTTTGAAGTACAGCATGCAAGCTGCCACTGCACCCATTCCTTTCTGCAGGGTAAGCTTGCCACCATATGGAAACCACATGGATTACCTAGTGGCGTTTGGGCTAACACTGATAGTGTAACTAGATTTTCTACCTCAATTGTAAGAAGTTTGATGGAAAAGAAAATACAAAGTACAAAGGCAGGAGAGGAAACACAGCTCTTTGTGAACTCTGCTTTGTACTTCAATACCAGTCTGAGCCATCCATTCAAGGCTCAGTCCTGGATGGATATTAGCTAACCATTTTTATGTTGAGGACAATCAGCTCTGCTTAGTGGTTTTAGTAAGTACAAATGCTTAAAAAATCAAATATGGGTACAAAATTTGTGTTTTACTTTCCATTTTTTTTTTCATACTTGCACTAAAAGCACAGACTGAACTCCAATTCTAGTGATACTGCTTAAATAACATCATTTTATTTGCAGCAGTAACACCAGATTTATGGAAGGGTAACCTAGTTCCGACTTCCTTTCTCTAGAATGCTCAATATTTTCCACACAAACAATTTAAGAAGTTGTTTGGCACCTGGAATTCAAATATATTACTTCTAGGGGCATGACACAAGAATTACACTCACAATTAATGATATGTCAATACTTTTTAAAGAAAAATATTGATGTCCAATGGGTAATCAAGCACTTACTAGATACTATGATCATCTTTCAATGGATGCCATTCATCTAAACTGGGCACTCAAACTGCATCAAAGTTTTGGAGATGAAAAAATGTGGCCTAGCACTGAACTAGAATATACAGAATAGACAAACTACTATATCTTGCAGATAACACCTTTAGGAAATAGTTTGATGGCTGATAAGAATGCCAAAAATCCCACTGGGTTTTCAGATGAATTGGAATGAGAAGGCAAGTGTCTTATCCTTTTTCTTTTTTTCTCTCATAATTTTCCAAAATGAAAAAACAGTTAAGATTTTTCAATTCAGTAGCCTATTTTCCTTATTATGTAATCAACGTGTAAAATGTAGCTTCTTCAGCATTTGCCAGTATGATTTCATAGTAGTTTGTACTACAAATTTTCACAAATAAAGAATGGCATTAGATTTAATTTATCAAAATGTACTGTTTTAATTTACAACCAAGGATGAATAGGTTTAAATACCTTGTTGTCTGGCCAAAGCTTTCACAATCTGGTCAGTGACTTTTGTGTGCTTTTAAGCTCTAAAGCTTTTAAGTCAGTGGCGTAACACTGTTCCTTCCCAAAAAGGAATGAACACTGTCAGCAGGTAGTACTGATAGTTAAGGCTTATTAATAGAACAAACTTTTCCACATACCTGCAACCATGGGTAAAAAGCACCAGCTATCCACATACTGGATGCATACTGCTCGGCATGTCATCACATATACATCTATACTCAAAGCTTCACTTACAGAGCATCATACTGCGGTCATGCAGTCCACAATTTAGTTGGTGGTTTTTGTTTTTTTTAGATTCATGTGCAGATATGTTTCAGTGCATGGGGACTATCAGACTGCCATATAATTTTCCATGAAACTGATGAAATACTATGAATATCAAATTAAAATGTGACATAGATGATAGTGAAAGATATGATTAGAACACAGTTACATTAAGCTACTAGTGACAGCAATGTTTATCTTTGAAACCACTGAAGATGATGAAATGACTTCTGAAAAGTTTACCATTTTCATGGATTTTTTTTTTAATGAAACCTTGAATGTAAATGATTCTGATTATTGATAGTTTTCTTTTGAAAAGAGAAAATCCCTACCATGTGTTTTCAGTTACATATTTTAAAACTCTACTCGTCTTGGTCCAAAGACAATTAATGGAATAAATATCTGAAAATATCTTTAAAGTACAGGAAGAAATAAAGCATCTAGACAATTTGCAATTTTTTTTTTCCCTACAGATCTCCCACCACTGAAAAAAAACCAAAAACCAAAAACCGAAGAAACACATTGTTCCTTCCCTGAATGATTTCTTCATTAAAAAGGAAGATTTTTGCCTTGAAGGGACAAGTAATGCTTCTCTATTTTAATATGTTAATTAATTGCGAGATTATAATTTCTATGGAATTGAATTTGAATTCCACATTAATTTTTAATGAATTAACTAATTTAATTGTAATGAACACCAACACATTTAATGATGATTGGTTGTTTATATTTTAAAATAATGCACAATAAATATTCTAATTTTCTGAGGATTGCTGTTGACAATTTTCCTTTTATTTTATTTGTATTACAATTGAAAAAGTACCTTGAGGGATATTTCTCACCTCACCTGAAAACTCATTCATTGATTGTGGCTGCTCATTGGAGAAGTTTTCAGTGTAGTTTTAAGCATGTCATATTTTGTATCTCAGCTTTGTTTTAAAATTTGTCTAACTTCACCAAAATTAATGATAATTTCCTAGATTCTAATTTCCATGGAAAAAATAAATACCTTTCTTGTGGAAAAGAAATAAATAAGAATTCTCTTCCTCTTGGCAGCAGAGGGAGGGGGAGGGCGGGAAAGGGGTAGGCACAGTAATGCTAACAAAAACAAAGAAACAAAAAGCCAGGAAATAATTTCAGAAACTGAATTTGGAAACTAAATAAAATCTTATAGGGTCACAAAGCTGAGAGAGGACCTGTAACTCATTTTCATCCAACCTGCCTTCTTTACTCATTTTGCTAGTATGTTTTTATACCTGGATTTCAGTAAAATCTGAACCACTGGGAATCACTATATGCTTTTTCACATTACCACACTGATGTTCAGTGCAAGTCTAGTCAATTCAATGTTTTAAATACAGCAGAAAGAAAAGTAAGAAAACTAAACCAGATCAAACAGATGAAAAACACAGGTTAAGCGGGCTGGGGTAGAAGACCCCTCTTCTAGGACAAGCAGCAAGATGCAGGGACAAAATCTCACTAAGAATAACCCAATATTAAAGAATCGGTATGTGCACAAGCTCACTGAGCTTATTCCTTTTAGAGATGACTGCAGGATCTATCTTCAGTCCTCAAAAAACTGGATAGAAAAAGACTCTCAGGGCACACATCCCATCATTACCACACTGCTGATAATCTCTCTTTGGCCCCATGGAGTTGCCTATGGTTGTTCATTGATCCCACTGAAGTCTGAAAAAGAAAATAAATCTATGCACATTCTGGGTTTGTGATCTCCACCTTTTCTCCAGAAAAGCAGAAAATAATGGTTCCCCAGAGAAAATCCACTATTTGGAGGAGGAAGGACAGGAGAGAATATCACAGCTATTGTCTTTACTACTGTGATTAAACTAAATCACAAGAGTCTCAAAGAGAGACCCATAAGTATGGCATAGCTCTTCCAGAGCAGTTTATAACTGGAAACAGCTGCCAGTATACACAAAGATATTTCTGGCTGTGTTATGAATGATGCTTTTATAATGTAGCACATTTATTCAATATATTCATTAGGATTAGTACTCCATAATAGCATAGCATTTGGTAATGGCTATGAAAATTAGTAATAAACTGTTCATTGATGCAATTATTTGCTACCAGAAAAAATCAAATAGTGATAACTGAATATGAACTGACCACTTTTGAAGGTGAAAAAGTTTGACTACAAACTCTAAAAAGGTTATTCAAATACTCTGACATAGGGAAGATATTATTGAAAAAGGCACTAAAAATATTTTGCTTTCTTGGCCTAATCTTTACTTATCATAACTTCACTGAGGAAAAAAAATGTCAAAATGTTATGAATCATTACTTATTGATTGCCTTAAGTGCATTTCTTAGAGTGTGATAGCATAGCATGATCATATCTGTTTGCAAAAACTAGTGTAAGCAGATGCCTACCTCAAACCTATCTTTATTATTTATGCAATTAAGTGTGTGGCTGCATAAAGCTCTGTGCATATGAGCAGTAATATTATACCATCCTGACGTGGGTTTCACTGCTGTACAAATGAAGCCCATATTCAATTTACAAAGGTTACAAAACCATTAGCACTGATGGCTTTTAAGGAGTAAATGTTCACCATGACTCATACTTTGTTCATTTGTGTCATTTGGAAATTAGGTATTCTTAATTGCTGTAATGCACCTCAAGTTCCAATGCTTCTCAACAATGGAGGCATGTAATTCCCCTGTAATTTGAGTAAAGTATTCTAATTGATTAATTGAGTTTTCTTGTAAGATTGCACAGGAGCTTCAGATGCAAGGTTATCCTTCTTGTTCTATGCTACATAAAAATGCTTGAATCTGCAATATAATTTAATGTTATCAGTGCTGGACGAAAGTATACAGCAATACAGTATAAATGAAATGACCATTTTTGCTGGCAACAAGTGGCTTGTACTTTACATCAAACATGCACTATGGGAGGTGAGAGGAGATAAAGGCTTTTTTAAATGCAATTTAACATTTCCTCTCAACCTTGTTTCTTGTACTGCCTATCATTTATATGAACAATTATTGTTTTCTTTTTGTTTTACTTGGTGTAATACTTCTCACTGTAAAAAAAAAAAAAAAAGGAGCAGAAAAATCTTGACATAAACAAAAAAATTTTAAGGAGATTCATCAGTCTTCAAAAATGGGGGAAGGAAGGAAGGAAGGAAGGAAGGAAGGAAGGAAGGAAGGAAGGAAGGAAGGAAGGAAGGAAGGAAGGAAGGAAGGAAGGAAGGAAGGAAGGAAGGAAGGAAGGAAGGAAGGAAGGAAGGAAGGAAGGAAGGAAGGAAGGAAGGAAGGAAGGAAGGGCATGCTCCTTAACAATCAAGTTAGCAAAGCAAAATACTAGCAAATCCATGCTGTGACACTTGATTTAGCTGACAAAAACCCAGACTAGCCACAGGATCACTTCAAGTTCTCTTGTAATTACGGACACCTGCTTAAGCTAATTGTACTCCAGGCTTTAGAAGGCAGGAGCTAAAATACACATACAAACTCCAGAAACTATTTCATAAATCAAAATAAACTGAATATTTAGTGATTTTTATAGGATTTTTCTTACAGTGTCATTCTTTTTAGGAAAGAGGTGAATCAGTCTTGCATTTTTTGGTAAGGAGTGTTAATATTTCCATCTTGACACAGGCCATTATAAAATTTACATTAGATAAAAGGTAAAGATTGATTTAAAAATATTAAACTATGAGTAAAGCTTTCAAAGGCATGGCCATCGGTAAAATAACTACATATTTTGTCTGAGTTTCCACTGAAATGTGATTTTAAATATAAACAAAAATTTATTTTGACTGCATTTGTCTTTTTCTCACAATTAAGAAAATGCCCAAATATCTGCAGCTTCTCCTGGAACAACATCATCTGTTATTCCACAAGTATCATCTATCATAGGCAAATTTCAGACATGTAGAATAATCTCAGGAAATCTTTTTTCCCCTTCCTCCTTCTTCTATTCTTGCTTTCCTCACCTAAGGCTTTGATTCCCTCAGAACCGTCTTGAAAATACTTTCTTTAAACAGCAAATCAACCCTCTTTTAGTGTAGGTATGTTGAATTGTTGCTTTCCCCCAGCTTTTAAGGCATTAAGGTTGCAGAGGACTAGGTGAAATTATTCATTTTGCTGAACTGGGCCCCAAAATCGGGCTTACTTAGCTTTTCCCTTTTACACCTCCTCACAAGCCTGGGTCTGTGAGAGATGGCTCATTCCTCTCCCTTCACTATTTCACAGTCATGTGAGACATTTGCAAAGGTCTCCCTACTCACTCATTCTCTCTGAACAATTGCACTTTAAAACTACTTGAAGTGGTATTATAAAATGACAGGATTGCCTGCCAAGACCAACATTTGCTTGATAAGGCATTTGTCTGATTCACTATGTATTTTTGAAGCATTGGGTGTTTAAAGGATTTGGATTTTTTGGAAAGCATGCAGGACGCCTTCCACACCTAAGGATGGTGTTTGAGCAGGTTTACTGCAAAATTCCAGCTTGGGCTTCTGCTGTACGAGCCTGGAAAGGCCCTGACTCAGGCTACCAGATAACTTGAATTAGAGACGGGCAGCCAGTACTTGCTTTGTCTTCAATGTTTACTTCTCTCTTCTTCCACCTCCTTTCCCCTGCCTCCCTTTTGTTGCTTGCTTTTTCTAGCATTTCTGAAAAAATACACGCTTCCCTCTCTTCGCATGGAGTTTATTCCTAACAATGCCTGCCTCTCTGTCACACCAGCTCAGAATTTGTATCACCCAATACACTAAGGGCCGCAATTCATTTCAGTCATGGTTCAAAGCTATCCTGAAATAATCACAAAGTGACACTGTGAAATTACTGTAAAAAATTGTGCGGCAGTGTCATGACATTTTATAATTGAGACCTCTAGTACTCATAGCTCTATCAAAGCCCATAAGGAAGAGGGGGAAAAAATTGTGTTTTGACAGACATAGCAGCTTGAGATGTGCAAGCAAGATTGTATAAAGTCAGCCATGTAGAAAGTTATCGGATGTTCCAGTTTGTGCCCCCATGAAATTGGCACAAATCATCTGGATTTGACTTTAGGAAGGTGGTTAGGAGTAACATGAGAGAGTAAACGAGGAGGTAATGGCCACTCAATGACTTAACCTATGTCACAGGGCAACTAACGTGTCAGCAAAGAATCAAATAAAGATGAATGAGCTTATTGGAGGACCATGTACTGCCTCATTGGGCCCAATTTAATTAAGCAGAGAAACTGTTCATATAGAAAGATTAATAGAGCAACTGCATACAGTAAGTGCTGTAAAAATAAATCAGAGCAACACACAAACACTGTTTTAGGCAGCTGCTACATAATGTCTTCTCTCATAATACTAATGAAATTAATGAGATGACCAGAATCATTTGTTAGAAAGTCCCTCCATAGCAGCTATACACATCTCATTGGTAAAGGTCTGAGCTTTCTTATGATTCACACGAGCTGAAGATGCAGCATGTATGAACCACCTATCTGATGGCAGTCTACTCCAGAGTTTTCTCTGAGACAGGTTGCCCTGTTTAGGGAGGCACTCAAGCAAGTCTCCTGAAGGAAATGATGCTATATGAAGTCACTTCCCTTGCATCAGAATACTTGTCTGTCCAAAAAGTATTTTGCTTTGGTCACAGAGGAGCAAGGAGCCAAAAACGTGAATATATTTAACTACCCAGAAAAAAAAAAAAAAAACTATTATAAAGAGAATTTGGAACTACCAGCCTAACAAATAATGTACCGTTAAGAAAAGTGGAGAGAAGAAAAGGGGGGTAAATGGAATAAGATGTAAAATAAATCAAGTTTATTTAGAAAAACAAAAAAGTTGAGGTAGTAGTGTTTCACTTCTTGATTGTAAGTGCTATTTCCTGGTTAGGTACTTTCAATTTGACAGTACCAGTTTTGTATTCTGGATCACCATATTGCACCGCAAGGCAAGAGTCTAGCACCACTCTGAACCTTTATTTGAGTATCACCAGGCTTAGGGCAGCAGATTATCACCTACTTGAGACCTAAGGCAGCAGAGGTATTACTCACCAGAGCTGTAGCACATTAGCAAGAGGAAGTTAGGAAACACTGTAGAGTGTCTGTTCTGTGGCATAAATTTCTCCCTTGCAATGTGAAAGGATAGGAAGGAAAGCCCTTGCTTCAAAGTAATAAGGGGACTCTAGGTATTGAAGTGCTGGACTACTCTCTTAGAGTACCTTATTCCTCATTCCTGAGAGGAATTATTTATTTTAAGATAGGAGTTTGGACCCTCAAAAACAGTAGGGGCAAGTAAAATGAACCATTCAGGCAATTTTACCTGTGGTTTAGACTCTAGCCTTTTTTGTTTTCTAACTATCACTACATTTAACAAACCATGCAAGAGCTGCACTCTCCTATTACTGCTCTAAATAACAACAGCAGCAGCAGCTTTTTTAGTTAGCACAGAAGGGGAACATTCAAGAGATAGCAACAAGTTGTATGAGTTTTCCCTGCCACTGTCACATCTTTTCCCCAGGGCTGAAGGAACAGAAACACCGTATGTGTAAGTATACCATTCCCAACAGTCTCTGAAATGTCACAGTTTTTTCTTTCCTTCTTTCTAGGCATACTTGGCTCTCCTGAGTTAAAGTGTATGCCACAGAAAATACCACAAATATGAATCACTGGAAAGTTCTATAACAACTGCCAATCATAGGAAACTAATGTAAGAGAAAAAAAAAAATAAGTTCAATTCTAGTGAATAAAAGCATACACTATATTTACATGTGCAGCAGTAATACTACAAAGACTTCAATGTACTAGACTCCATTATCAGGTGGAACCTGTTACGCTGAAATTTTTGGACTGTGAGGATTGCTTCACTATCACTGTTATCCCACTTTTACCCTATAAGGTGCAGCAAGGAGTGGCCCACACCAGATGTTTCAAAAGAAGACTTGCAGCTACTCTTTTCCATCCAGAAGACTGGCACAGGGAGGCAGGTCGGGGCAGGGCAGAACTCAAAGGTGTTTGGAAGCTGCAGACCAGCCTGGCAGGTCCAGCAGAGGACACTTCCTGTGGGTAGGTACCAGCTGCTCTTCTCTGCTACTTGTCCAGAGGGGAATGTCTGGGGAAGTCTCTAGCAGGGAACAGCAGCACTGTGGGGTGCACCCTGCCATCACTTTGGGGACTAAGAGGACCCTTGCCTTGCTTCCTATAGGAAGCACAGAAGCACGATAGGAAATGCCTCCAGAGCATTTGCCTTTTGAAAGTGTAGGTCAAGTCTCTTCTGATCATCCACAAGAAGCTTTCTCTCCCCTCTCTGTGGTTCTTCTGATCTTTTGGTTTAAGAAAAAAAGTAACTCCTATGTCATCTTTAATGGTACATCAGCATGTGCATGAATAAATTGAGTTCAGACAAATAGGAGTATTATTACCTGGGATTGTTCCCTCAAGAAACATATTTGAGCCAGATTTTTGGCTGCCTGCAATTTTGCCCTACTGTTCAAAAGGCACAATGTCCACTCACAGGCTGGCCAGAGCTTAGGGCATAATTGTCAAACCAACAAAATTATATTTTTTGTTATGTGGAAATCTTTTTGCATCCCTGAACAGTGCAACCACCAGTTTCTTTCAACGTGACAGAGATGAGTCATATTTATAAGATAAATTTTAAAAAATAGAGAAAGAAAAAACATTAAGAAACTACTACTTGATGCAAATAATGTAGGCTGTTTAACAGAAATTCCATGAGCACCTATGAAAATGCTGACAATTTATATAAGTGGAAGAGTCTAAAAGGCATCAGTCATTAATGATGAGTGAAAAACAAATGAGGGCAGGAGTAGCAGCTATATACAACTCTCTTCTGCTTAATGCTGAGGTATAATGTTAAGAAAATGAGCACATTATGTATTTTGAGAGACCTTCTTTACTCCTATCAAACACACCAATTATGTGACAGTAAGACTAAACGAAAATAAAACCTTTCTTGCAGTTGTTGCCTGTTCTTGCTATGAAACAAAACCAATGCAATGATTCTTTTGGTTGCTGTGAACAGAAATCTGAAAATTTGGTACAGTTATACCAGTACGGATAGTGGATTTGCAGGTTTTCCTTTAAGAGCCTGTAGTTAGCATGGTGTCACCAGTAAGTCTGCAAGAATCTGTTTCCTCTCTGCCTGGATGACTCATTGTTCCTCCCGTGCATGCTCATTGGTGCTTGGTCAGTTTGGGACACCTTCCATAAACAGGCACAGCAGGAGTATTCATTTCTTTTCCCATGGTGAGCCATGGGACAGAGAGAGATGCAAGATGAAAAAGCCCATATCTGAGTGCTGATATTATCACTTCACCTCCCTAGTCCTCAAGTCAGGCAAGTCTTCCATAAACAACAAAAGCTTCAAAAATCAGATCTTTGACTCATTAAATTCCCCCAAAATATCTGTCCCACATGTACAGGCAGGCACCTCCATAACCCCCACTTTTTCCTTCACAGTTGATGAGGACTGGAAAATCATCGATGGTTACATGAGCACCATGCATAAAGAAGAGCATCTTGTGAATTATATTTCCTGCTCTCCATTATACTATTGGTTTTGTGAAGGAATAGGCAAGAGAGTACACACACAAGCGTTACTCTGTTCATGTACACTTACTTGCAATGCCTTAGTTCTCTGTGTTGATAGAGTTGATCCCAGCATGGACTGTGTAAGGAAAAAACTTGGCATGTTCTCCTTCTCTGATGGCTGAGCTGCCAGATGAACTGTACACATGTAACACCAGGAATTCAAGACAAGGATGGTGGTTTTCTTCTATGTTCTTGTCGAGGGTTTAGATTGCGGAGTGACAACAAAAACCCTGGCAGATGTATTGTTAACCTCCTCTTCCCCCCTCCACTTCCCCCTTTTGCCCCTCCCTCTCCCCCCTTCCCATTAAGGACAGGCAATCGGGAGGAAAAGAAGGATAGAGAGAAGAGAGTTGGAAAAATTAAAAATGTTTTACTAATGCTAATAATAGGAATAAAGAAAATAATACAAAATATACAAAACCAATCTTGAAAGTCTCAGCAACTGCAGAGCCAGCACCCAAAGTCCTCGATAGGACTCTGCAGCCAACCGGAGCTGGATTCAGTCTCTCACTAGGCCTCAGTTCGCAGGGACGACCAGCAAGGTCCTCTCCTAATGTCGGCCATAAGGAAAACGGGAAAAAGGGCGAGATCCTCGTGATCTTCCACTTTTATATGAAGTATTCACGTGAATGGAATGGTATACACAGTTGGTCAGTTTCTTGGTCACCAGTTTCTCGTTGCCTCTCTCACGAGATGTCTATCTGTGCTTATCAATAAGCTTGTGTTCCATTGCTAGGTTTACCAAAACATGTGTCTGGTTCTCCAGGAAAATGCAGCTAATATGAAGGCTTTAGCTGACAGGCAAATTCACTAAAAAAGAAACTTGTTTTTTAACAAAACCAGGACAGTTCTTGATGTGACCGATCAAGAACTTGTTCCTGAATAAAAGTGTTACTTATTCTGAAATGAACTCATGTTTTACATCAGGTTTCAGATACTTCTCCCTTTCTCTGCTCTTCAGGAGAAAAATCTGAATTCACTGAGAATCAGTTTTTGCCATAAAACAAAGTGCAAATGAAGTTTTTTTGATTTGGTTTGGTTTGTTGTTTGTTTGTGGTTTTGGTTTTTTTTTTTGCTTTTTGACAAAGAAAACTCTTCGTTCTGCCTGAAATAATATGTGGTGGTTTTTTGGGACACATAAGAAAGGGAAAAATAACAACAACCACCACGTCCACCAAAACCCAAAGCAACCAAACCAAACCAAATGAAAAAAAAAAAAAGGAGCTAGATCCTGAAAAGATGAGACAAAGTATGTCTTGTGGGACATGGTTAACAGGAGACCTTCCTCATTTCCTTTAATTTGATGCTGAGTGGAGGCACTAAACCAGGATGTGGAAAGTCGCGTTCAATTCCTTCTTGTTAAGGGAACTTCTTCCCAGGATAGTTACATGGTGAAGATGTGTTGAGTAATATGAGATGAGGCACTTTCATTCTCCTTCTGATAGTTACTCCGTTTTGCATAAATTTATGTAGGGTCTGGAACAAAAGTTTTCTATCACTTTTCAGAAGGATGTCCTCAGGCCATTGCTCCATGTTTTTCTGGAAAATCTATTATGAATCAAAAAGTGCACATGCGTTCTGTTTTCCCACTTTCTGAAAGAGCATCTCAGCCTCTACACCAATGGTCCCAATTTCGTTTTGCAGATGAACTGATTTGAGAAAACTGGGCATATGGTGTACTTCAACGTGTCCCTTAATAAACTGTGCTTGTGCTATACTCCACCAGTAATGTGCTCATGGTGGGCCCGGAGTGCAGTCCCTGGTTGACATTAGCCTGAGCAGAGGATTTTCCCAGGAAAGGCCCTCTCAGTTCTTTCTATCAGAAATGCTCCAGTTTGCGTGAAATACTGCGAGTGCTAATAACTCTTCAGCATATGGGATACAACATTTTCCTGAATGTTACAGAGGGATGCTCTAAGGGGACAGTTTAAGAGGAGGGACAAGTGCTGCAATATGGGTAGTTATCTTAATCACTGAACAAGTGAATTAAACAAGGGAACAAGGACAAGTCTTCTGTTAGTGTGGTGAAGACAGTAATGCTGCTTTCTTTGAAAAGCCATTTCCAGTTGTAGCCACTTGATAAATTTGACACAAACTGACAAGTAGTTTCACAATGACAAACTCAGTTTTTTACATTAAAGATTATTATTTTAAAAATATGTTTTTGCAATAGGCTAACCATCATTTATCCTTAATTAAATGCAAATTTCAGTTTTATATATATATATATATATATATGGACTGATCTTTAATAGCTTCTCCAGAGATACTTTTAAAACTAGAAACAGTGGGGTACTATGCCCAAATGATCAGTCCTGCTGAAGGACTGCAATAATCCCTACCATACTAGATGCCTGCCATATGGCAGAGGGTTATTGGAATACCAGGGCCACCAGTGGTATCTCAGAGATCCCTGCACAAGATTCATTCCATCCATTAGATACACCCATAGGCAGCCATATTTACATCTCTCTTGCATAGGGTTTAGATTGTTTTAAATGCCTATGAAATTACTTATAACTTTCTTCACTTCCTAAATTTGCATGTCATATTGCTCCCAGCAATATCTTAAGAAAATAGACTTATTTTGGGGAGGAGTGGTGGTCAATGGAGTAACATAATAATTATTTTCTGTCTGCAGTGAAACTATATGCATTTCAACAGTCCCAATTTATATTCTATTCCAGAATATATGTAAAACAAAGTCCAGTGTCAGAATTTAAATTAACACATGCTTTATACACAATGGAGGCAACATTCCTTCTCCATGAGTTGAAATCAAATGTGATTTTGTATAGACAACCCTGATATATGTTTGCAAATATCCCCTAAAATGTCATTACACTTTGGAAGGATTAAAAACATTGAATCATGTGGTGACCTTTCAGTAGAACAGAGAGTTTAACCCTCAAGCAAAATTTACTGTTGAGAGTTCACTGTCTCTTAATTTAGTGCACTCCTTACTATCAAGCAGAATGCAGAATTACATTTTGCCTTTTATTGCCACCAAATTAATTACCTTAGAGTCACTGTTTGGGCAAAAGTAGCATATTCTGAATCATGTTTCGTCTGTTTTGAGTCTATGCTGGCTAGTGCATCCCATTACAAATGAAGCTATCTAATACTCAGCATACTTGGCTGCTAAAATATAGCAAAAATATTGCCTACAATAAAGCAGTAGCTGAGGAAGACATCCTAGCGAACAAATGAAAGTAATGGTATTATATGATATATATGCATTCTGTATTCTTACTCATACATTAACGATGATTAACCCTATGCTTTTGTGGGACTCACAACGTGAAGTCGGCTTTCACATAAAATGAGCAATAGGTTCTGTTCAAAGGAAACTATTACCCTTTTCCCTTTGTTTGCTTTTTAATTTCTGCATGGTTATCTAGCATACAGCTACACTGGACGAGAAACAAATTCAAATTTTAAAAAATTGATAGAAAGGAAGGAAGGAGCAAGGGAAAAAAGAAAAATGAGAAAGCAAGCCTCCTAAACAACACTTCTTTCTGTGATAGCAAGTCTCTCTTAACAGCCTCAAGTGTTTAACATATTGAAACAGTTCATCTTCCTTCAATGAACTTTAATAACTCTGCCAGGTAAGAATCTATGCTCCATACTTCTTCATGTTGTCTTTTTCCTTCAACATATCTATACTGATCTCCTCATCTGGTCAACTTTACAGCTCCAGTGTTTGGAGACCAGTGAGCACAGTTATTACCATCATCAATAACCTGTCCCACTTTCTCCTCTTCATTTCTCAACCCTTCTCTATCCCCTTCAAAATCTAATAATAGCTCCTTGCCATGATAGCTGATCAATACAAGAGGGCACCTGTTCACTTTACTCAACACACCATGCTAAAGTAACGTGACAAAGGAACAAATATGATTCTGCCTGAATTGTGTCAAGTAACAAGAAAACTACCCAGGAAGTTTCCCTTCGGGGTAAATTCATGAAACGCTACAGATAACCGATTTTTAGACATAGAACTTATCTCTTTCATCTCACTTTCTCTTTTGCTTCAGGTATGATAGCTGGAAACATTAATACAGACAAACTTCAGCTCGTTGCTGCAGCACCGGAGCTGCGGCAGCCTGCGAGTCAGTCTACTGCATTAGCACCTAAATCACCCTAACGAATGAAATAAGGAAAGTGGAGTGTTCATCCCCATGCAGAGTAGAGCCATTAATATGCACATGGAGATTAGCTTTAGATGGTTTATAAAACCACAAGGAGCAAAACATTTTCATGTTCTCCTTGACTAGTTATTTTTTTAAGAAATGTTAATTTGTGTTTTAAAGAACTGTTCCATATTGAACAACATTCATCTTAATTTTTCCAAAATTTCCAAATATGCATGAATACATTGTTATTTGCTACTTGTTCACATTTTCAGATAAAATGTTTTATTGTGTATAATTCACATCAAATATATATTTGAAGCATATGGTAACATATGCACACACTAAAAAAGCAGTGTCGTAGATTAAGCCCTCTGATAACTCAGTGAAAATATTTGATAGTAAAATATTACTAGTCAAGTAAATCAGAACTGCTGAATCACTGCCCAGACAGAAGGATGACAGAGTCCTAAAAGAAGTAAGTATACTGGAAGAAAGCATTTTAGTTATTTGATTATTGTCCATTATTTTCGCGATTAAACTCCTATTACATAAGACTCAGAAGTTGCTCTAAAATTTTCATATTAGAGGACATTAAATACTAACCTAATGACTTCATTTCCATCCCCCAAAATAAATCATTCTAGTTAATTAAGGGTTTGCAGCCTTCTCTGCACAGAGGACATATGCCTCTGCCAAACAATGCAGGCTTTTTCTGCATAATTGTACTAATACATCTCAAAACAGCAGTAAAAGGCAGTACAAATAAATGCCATATGACATTATCAGTTTTAACTTAATTCTCTCTTTCCTGTCCCAATTTTGCATTTTAGAAATGAAAAAATGTGGGTTCTTCCTTTTTGTGTACTGGCTGAACAATCAATTCTAAACCAAAGAGATCTCATTTTATTTTCAATGTGAAAATAAACCAATGCTGTAAGAATTTAAATATAACAGTATGTTTTGTAAAACACTAGCAGTTGGCTAGTCATGGACTGACTTTTTAAATGCATAGCTTGAAACAACTGAACAGAAGCTAACCTTACCTTATTGCAAAACTTCTTCCCAGTATAACAACTGAAACTTTAGGACACTGTTAAATATTTTCCCCTATGGTGTGTGCAGTCAATTAAAATTATTTTATTTTATTAATGGTAATGCATCGTTGTCCTGGGTTTGTTAAAAAACAAGTTTCTTTTTTAGTGAATTTGCCTGTCAGCTAAAGCCTTCATATTAGCTGCGTTTTCCTGAAGAACCAGACACATGTTTTGGTAAACATGGCAATGGAATGCAAACTTATTGATAAGCACAGATAGACATCTCGTGAGAGAGGCAACGAGAAACTGGTGACCAAGAAACTGACCAACTGTGTATACCATTCCATTCACGTGAATACTTCATATAAAAGTGGAAGATCACGAGGATCTCGCCCTTTTTCCCGTTTTCCTTATGGCCGACATTAGGAGAGGACCTTGCTGGTCGTCCCTGCGAACTGAGGCCTAGTGAGAGACTGAATCCAGCTCCGGTTGGCTGCAGAGTCCTATCGAGGACTTTGGGTGCTGGCTCTGCAGTTGCTGAGACTTTCAAGATTGGTTTTGTATATTTTGTATTATTTTCTCTATTCTTATTAGTAGCATTAGTAAAACATCTTTAATTTTTTCCAACTCTCTTCTCTCTATCTTTCTTTCCCTCCCGATCGCCT
Source organism: Streptopelia decaocto (assembly GCF_964273445.1). NCBI lineage: Eukaryota > Metazoa > Chordata > Aves > Columbiformes > Columbidae > Streptopelia > Streptopelia decaocto. The sequence goes on from NC_138655.1 coordinate 99,776,737, forward strand.
GTCCTTAGTGGGAAGGGGGAGAGAGGGAGGGGCAAAAGGGGGAAGTGGGGGGGAGAGGAGGTTAACAATACATCTGCCAGGGTTTTATTGTAACCCCGCAATCTAAACCCTCGACAATCGTTTCCTTCTTGATTTGCTGTAATGTCGTATTTTCAGTTTTAGATAAATTCTAGGGTAACCAGAATTACCTAGAACACAGGTAACATGGGTAACATAGAATTGCCTATGAAATTCAGAGAGTATGTTGCAATTCTGTGACTAAATATTTAAATGTCTAATATTTTCCTACTAATACCTAATAATTTCAGGTATTTTTATGGCTACAATCTCAAATTGTAGCCTTAATTATGTAAGAGATTAAGAAATACTTTCTGTTATGATGATATTGTCATTTTATTTTGAATTTTGTATTGGGGACACACACATATCTTTGCACTACATACAAAGAGTTCTATTAGGTTTTTAAATAACTGTTTCTTTTCTTGATTTAACTCAGTTAAATATTTATGCTACCCTATCTACAGATCACAGTGCAAGACTTTTGAGAGGTAATGGAGAAGAGTTTTTTTTTTTTTTTTTTCACAAAGTGACAACCTTTTTAGTGGAGCTGTATTGATTTATTTTCTATATTTAAGCCTCAAAATTATTACACAAATTTTATCATGGGCTGGAGAGGCAGTACTTTTTCACTGTGTGAATTGCTTTTTTATGGTTAGGTGGATGTCTGCCATCCTGTGCTTGCTGGTATTTGTGACTGGCTGCAGTGACACCTACTCATGGCAGAACTGTTGAACTGGAGGTGAGGGTGGCCAGCCCAGTCTATGGATTTTCACAATGTCTAAGATGGAGAGAATAACCCACAAGGAACCCACTTGCCACAGGCATCACAAACATTGCTAAAGCTCTTTTTCCACCATTAATCAAGAATTGGCATCCTCCCCATTCATCAATGGAAAAGCACGGAGTGGACCTGATGGCAAGACCTGATGAGGATATGGCCAGTTCCCTCCTTATTTCATATTCATCTCTCTCTACTCTTATTCCCAACATGTTTTTGTAATAGTGACTGCTCTGCCATCCTGGGTTCACTGCAAATGTTCCAAAAGGCAGCCAGTTATCTGCTCTCCCACCTCTCCCACACTTTAGTCCACATAATACTATCGTTAGCAAAGAGTACAGTCCTGGCTGCAACTGAAACTACAACACAATTAACCAAATAATTACTCCAAGTGACACTGCATTGTGTTCATAGTCAAGTGGTGGGGTTTTTTTAATATAAGGTTAATTTCCACTCTTAGGACATCTGTGACCTATTCACAGTGCTGCTAAGAAAAAGCAACATTATTGCTGTAAAACCAAGACCCCCTCCCACGCTGCTCCACAGACATCCGTGTGTGCTGCCTCCCTCTCTCCCTCGCTCCAACACACATGATCAAGACACACATCTTTTTCTTTTTACCTTTCTGACTTCAGAAAAATGACAGAAAAATATCTTGAATTAAGACAGCGACTCCCAAGGTGCTGATTTTCACTTTCATCTCGTGCTCTGGCACGAGATGCCTACAGTCAGTTTTTTCCTTTTCTGGTGCATTATGCCATAGCACAGAGACTAATTTTTAATTTTTCATGTTTTTTAGGCAGTACATTTTCTCTAACTTATTTTCCTTTTCCTTTACTCTTTGAGCTCAAAGGAGAGATGTTCATGCCTTTACACAGCATGAGTCTTTTTCACTTGCTGATGGCTCTGGGTCAAATATTCATGTGCTATTAATGTAAAATCTTTGCAAATCAAAAATCCATGGTGCTGGGAAGCCAGCACACTGAAGAGCACATTCCTTTTGGTAGTAATCAACTGTAATACTGTGGAGAAGTTCAAACAAAGGTGTAAACAAACCATGAAAATATACAGCACCTTTTTTTTCACCTGAAGGATGAGAACTGTCTGCATGTGTATCTTCACTTAGACAGGATACGCTGCAGTTATAAAGCTGAAAAAAAAAAAAAAAGAAAGAAAGAAAGAAAGAAAAGAGGAACACTAAACATAATTTAAGCAAGTAATAAGAACTTAATTTGCCCAAACTGTCAAAAGTATTGCAGACGTTGCTACACATGACAAAGCTCATCACTTCTTCACGATTGCCTCAGAACAATATGACTTAGCTTTGAATAGCTGTCCTTAAAATCTGGCAATAGAAAACAAGTGCAAGGCACCAATTAACACAATCTCAAAAAGTTAAAAGGAGAAGGAGTTGTGCTCCAGGAACCAATTACGAAGTTTGCTACTCGCTAGTGCCACCACATGGAGTGATATTTGAATATAATCCAGCCATTATTGAACCACGGAACTATCTGTAAATAATACATAGTATACTATACTTCAGGAAGACAGCAGGGAAAGATATATAATATCCTTTCTACTATACAAAGCTCAGACTTCATCCTTGTGAAAGTGGAGATGTCCCATTTCTGAAAGCATGAATGCACTGTAGTAAAAGCCAAACAGTCAAACTGCATTATTCCTCTAATAAAAGAAAGAGGCATTTGGTAAAAGGATGAATTACACATTTTCTATTTAAAACAGTTTATAAAAAACAGATGTTAAGTTTCCTTTGGTAAGAAAAAATAGGGGTTATAAATGAATTAAAATGACTTCTCAATGGATCATCTACTCTTCTTTGTTCCTTTAAAACTTCCTGTCAAAAACGAAGCAAACTGAAATATAAGGTGGTATAATAAGCTAGCATAAGAAGAACAAATTATATTTAACTGCTAGTGCCATAAACCAAGCCAAGATATCCTGTGCTGTAGAACAAAAATCAAATATGTGCAATACAAATACTTACTAAAACAAACGGACTGTCAAACACAAAATATGTGTGGTGTTTCCCTATGCTTGCAAATGTAGAAGAGAGACAGATGAAACTATTGTGTAACAGACCCACTGTGGTGTAATTTCAGTTTCTTGTTTGGCTGAAGACAAGCTGGGTGAAGTACTTGTATGAAACAGGCTTACAAGAAATGTTTTAGGGGCAATCCCAGTCTAAGCTAGAGAGATACTTAGCTACATACAAGACAATCAGCCAGCTCTAAGCTTTCTTCTCATTTCTTCTTAGCATTTGCTATATTTAAGAGTAGTTGGTTTTTGTTTGTTTGTTTGTTTGTTTTCCTTTTTCTTATTTTCATTCTCCTCATGTCACTAATATCTTTTAAAAAGCTTTAATTAAGTGTCAGCCTCCTGGGTCTCAGGACAGTGTTTCACACTCAGCCATTTCAATGCAGGCAGGCTCAGCTCTGTGCGGGAATGCTGTCTCCCACATGGCTCCACTGAACTCACCCTTAACGATCTACTCCCACTTACCTAACTTCAACACTATTTTTCCTGAGACTGCATTAATGAATCCAATAAATAAAGCATTGTATCACCCATGCAGTATAGACATTAATTTTAGAACAAAACATTAATCAATTTAAATTTATGTACTAATGCAGACACAATCAATTTGAACTTATGACAATTAACAAAGCTTTTGCTACATCCCTAAAACACACTGACCCATCAATTATGTTTTGCATCAAACTAATGCTAATGGTACTTCCTTCTTCGTTAGGCTGTCAGCAGCCTACCTGATTGGTCAACTTCAATGCAGCAGATCAATTAATATAAATTATACATGCACAGAAAGATGGGTTAATATCATAAGTTCATTTAATTAGTTGTGTTTGATTAAATGAGATACTTTCATTAGCCCTCTTAGCCATGAGCCATATATACATCATAATTCTTTTACAAGCTCAGCCGCCCAGACACAGACCCGACATTGGGAGCGTATTCAAATTACCAGCCGCAGCCATGCAAACCTCCCTGCATAATTAACAACTAAACGAGCTGCAGTTACTTAAGCTGAAAAGAAAACTGTTCACATCAACCTCTCTGATACTGTTTAAATTGAAGATGTCATGGGTAAAACAAAGGTGAACAGACAATGGTAATTAAAAATTAAAAAGGACAAGGGGGATTTGCTGCTAATGGAAGCAAAGTGAAAAGAGGGCTAGGGGCCTGGTTCTTAAAAAAAAAAATTAAAAAAAAAAAAGCTGCTGTTAGGTGATGCTATTCTTGCTCTCATAAGAGTGAGAGCCAGGGTGAGCACTGTATGTCAAGCTTCAAAGGGAAAATGATAGCTTAGCACAGAAATCATCCTATAGCTGGGTGAGCTTATAAGAATCACTACATTAACAGCAAGTGAAATTCTAATACAGGCAGAGCCAAACACTTTATTTTCACCCCATACAGGAAATGAGCTATTTCTATAGGGAATATTGCATTTTCCTCAACTTGAAAAGTCTAAAGAGCAGTTTAGGACCTGCCTCCTTGGTTCACCTACCTGCTGTGAAAGGAATTCTTTACCATGAACTTTCCTAGAAGTAACTCATGAGTCCTGACATGAAAAAAACCCATAAATCTGAAGGAAGTTTTTATCTTTTCCTTGGTTCAATGCCTAATCTTCCAGTCACAGTTTCAATTCACAGCTGTGCTCAAGATATAGCAAATGTTGTGGCTCTACAGCAGCAAGAACATGAATACCAAAACTCAGAAGAACTTGCTGACTACAAGTCAGCAATGTTGCTTTGTATCAAAAATATTGGTATGATATTCTGATGGCATTCTACACGTTAAATACAAAAGAAACATATGACAAGAGACCACTGACATTCAGGGCTTCCAACTGTTGGTTCGTTATCTCTGGTTAAAAAAAGGATTCATTACTATTAAGCACAGTATTGCCAGTCAGGCAAGGCAGGTGATTGTCCCACTCTACTCTGCACTGGCGTGGCCTCACCTGGAGCACTGTGTGCAGTTTTGGGTGCCACAGTATGAAAAAGATATTAAATAACCAGAGTGTGTCCAGAAGAGGTCTATGAAGTTGGTGAAGGGTTTGGAGAGGAAGCTGTATGAGGAGCGGCTAAAGTCACTTGGTTTGGTCAGCATGGAGAAGAGGAGACTAAGAGGAAACCTCATTGCAGTCTACAGCTTCCTCACAAGGGGAGGAGGAAGGGTAGGTGCTGAACTCTTCTCTTTAATGACCAGTGGCAGAACCAGAGGAAATGGCAGGAAGATGTGCCAGGGGAGGTTTAGGTTGGACATTAGGAAAAGGTTCTTCACTCAGAGGGTGGTGGAGCACTGGAACAGGCTCTCCAGGGAGGCAGTCACAGCTCCAAGCTGACAGTGTTCAAGAAGAGACTGGACAACAACGTCAGACAGATGGTGTGAAATGTGGGGTTGTCATATGCAGGGACAGCAGTTGGACTCGATAATCCTTGTGGGTGCTTTCCAACTGAGGACATTCTATGATTCTCTGATTCTGTTATATTCCAAGCAGAAAAGCATGGGTATGATTTTTCAAACCAGCAGCATGTTATAAATATATTGCAGAGTTTTCTCAATAATTTCAATATAAACAGTTAGTTATTGCAAATCATACGGCAGACATAATTCAAAGAAGGCATTAAGAGATCAGGTTGTCCTGTTATACAATAAAAATATCATGTTTTGGGATACTCAAACTTCTTTCAAAGTAATTTCACCATCTACCATTCACTACAAACCTCATTGCAGTGGAATTCCTTTAAAATTCAGGTAACAGAGTAACTTCATGAAAAGCATTACAGACATTTTCCCCACAAATACTGCCATGTGTAAAATCAGGAAAGGGCACTCTGTGGTAAAAGAGTGTCAGGGGAGGGAGGGGATAGAAAGACAAGAGACTCCAGAGTAATGTTGACTAGCCATGACTTCCAAAAGACATGAGTTAATTTGTGTTAGCTGTCCTGGAAATTCACAGGAAGTTAGTGTTTAATGCCAAAGTCATGCAAGTTGTCCCATTCTTCAATGTAGTGATGCTGCACATGGGGATGATCCACTCTAAGATCTTTGTAGTATATGGACCTGTTATGTAAATGTCCATTGAGCATGTATTTTGACCACAAGTCCTCACATGAAAAAAGTCTTGCCCCAGTCACAGAAAAGCAAATTATCACCTTAAAATAATTTAAAAGTAGCAGTTTCTGTGAGAGTCCAGCATTTTGGTAACCAGACACATTCCATGTCTCCCTTTGGAAACTATCACAATGCAAGACCATGACTTGCTCTTGTAATATACACCAACTGTAATTCTTCTGCTCTTAGACCATGCGGCTAGACTGCAGTATTAATGAAAATTATCATGACATTTTGACAAAGCTAAGGAGGAGGGGAACGATCATGTTACTATATACACTGAACTAAATATCAGACATATTATTCAGCATTGTTACCTGTGTTATACTGCTGAGAGAGAATTTACTTGGGAAGAAGAGCAACTGCACAGGAACTGCACTGCTGTCATGTGGAATTTTTATAAATAATCAACTGTAGAGCTATGATGGGTTAAATATCCCCAAGTTTAAACAGGTACCTTACTGCACACATCTGTCTTTAAGCTGGTATATACTTCCGATAAATATTAATACATTCACTTTAGTCTTTGGCTTAAGTAGGGGAAGTAACAGTACAGTTTATCTGGGGAATTGTAGTCTGCAATTCTTCAAGCTTGCGAAAGCAAGCACAATTAGAACTTAATCTCCTACCAGTCCATTTATTCAGGCCATGTTTCTGTTCGAACAGAAGAAGCTGTGAACCCAAACTGTCCTAATTTTTATGTTGTTGAAGAGACACAGGCGTGGAAATGAGAAATGAACTGCAAGTGGTTTCAGGATGAAAAAGGAGAAATACAGCCAGAGTATAGGGACTATCAAACAGTATAGAAAAATATCCCCACAATCATGGTCTAATATCAATAATTTCAATAGTAATTTCAAGAGTAACCCAAATAGATGTAATTTAATGACAACCTATGCCTTGTTATAGTTTGCCTTCTCTCTCTCATACACATTTGTTTTCAAAATGTAACCCTTAAGAATGCAATTCCTGGAGTTTAACTAATCTGCTTTCTCTACTAAAGCATTAATAATATGGCTAAATATTGCAAATTCAGCACTGAAAAATAAATTACACTTTAAGCCAAACAATTAGCTCACAATTTCAAAATGCTGCTATGGTTTGATGAATGTTGCAAGGAGAAATAATGAGGCTGCCCCCTCTGCTGCCCTCATCTTAAAATTTACAAAAATTTCACAGGATCAAATAATATTAAATCAAGTTGCTGCTGACTCAAAACTCCACTCAGTAACTCATCATAAAATCAGCCTTACTCCAAGTTTTAAAATTATTCTATAGTGGCTGTTCTTTGGAATATTTCCACAAAAGATGTACTACCACTCCAGAGTGTGGTGGAGCACTGAAACAGGCTCCCCAGGGAGGCAGTCACGACCTCAAGCCTGGCAGTATTCAAGAAGAAACTGTACAATGCCCACAGACATATGGTGTGAACTGTGGGGTTGTCCTATGCAGAGACAGGTGTTGAACTTGATTGTTGTGGGTCCATTCCAGCTCAACACGTTCTATGATTCTACTACACACTCCTGTTGGCACAACACGTGTCAAAAGCCATTAAGTTACATCCTTAGGGAAATATAATGCAAGCCAACATAGTTTGTTCAGAATTTGGTTCTAGTATTACATGTCTATTCCACTAATGACTTATCTTAAAAAAAAAGAGTCCAATATGGTTCGAATCTTCCTTCTGTAAAGTTACAGAGAAAACAAGCAGCAAGTGATTCATACAGTTTTCTTGTAAACTACTCTCTCCGGTGACCCCAAATATTACAAGTCTGTCAGTATTTACTTGAACATATCCAGAAAAATGTGAAAAACAAAACTGAATTTCTAATGGAAAGATGAGGAAAGTCAAAACAGTGATAATAACAAACAAAAACACAATTGCATTTTAGGTCTTTCTCATGAGCTGAATAAAACTGTAACTGAAATGTAACGGTTTTGCTCTGCATTTCCCCTGTACCACATGAAGGTATAGCTGATATTTAAGCATCACAGAGAATTCAGAAACATCTTCTGGTTTAGGTGTTAGTGAGGTCTCAAGAAATGTAGAACAAATACTGAGCATAGACTTGCATTTCAAATTGAAAGGTTTTTTGTTTAGTTTTGTTTAGTTTTGTTTTTTTCAGCCAGAGATTGGATCTTCATTACTTTAACGTTCTGAGACCTTATTAGTGTACATTACAGTCTTCATGGTTGTAGAGCATCATACATTTTCTTCATTTTATTGATGTTCTTTTGCTCTTAGGTTAGATTTTTGCCCTCTCTCAAAAAAAACCCCAAACTGATTTCCCATATAAACAGGCATTTCCAATTAAAACTATCAAGAAAATAGCAGGTAAGCCAAACCAAAATATTTACATAAGGGACCATAGGAGAATACCCAACATATGCTAGAAGCCAAGTGAAATCAACTTCAATGAACAGTTCATGTTTTGTCTACTTTTTACTTAACTTTATCAACAATTTTTTTGTGTTATCAGGGAATGTTAGATAACCTTCAAAGCCTGCCAGATATTTATTACATTTTAATAGTGTTTTGTTTTGTTTTGGTTTGGGTTTTGTTTTTTTGCTTTTTAAAAAAAATAAAAAATAAATACAGTTATAAACAATGACTGACTTGCTTCCAAATTAATTTTATAACACCTTTCAACAAATTAACATAGAACATCTATTTCTCATGTTGAAAGAGCTTTTAACAATGTCATTTGTATTGAGATGTCCAAAGCACTGTATCACACATTTGTACAGACCTTCCTTATTTAGCAGGTTTTGCCTTAAAACCTTCCTAAAAAATTTCCCTTCAGATCTTTGAAGATCTAAAATCTTCTAAATGATATCATCAGCAACACATCTTTAACTATGAAAAGTTCAATGTCATGCTACTTTTTATTCTTGTGAGCTATCCTACTGAAATCATTAAAACCTATGCAACTTCTTACAAAATACACAGCTAAGCAAAAAAAAAGGGAAAAAAATATTTTACATGGCCTTCAGGAGATCCTGAGTCCCTTTGCTAGATATTTAGAGTCAAGTCCCATGTTATCATAAACTCATGCAGCATAACAGAAATCACAGACAGTACATCAGTTCACAGCAACTCAAAATGCAGACCTCGTACATGCATATGTTATGTTTCAGGCCTAACAGCACACTCTGGGGTGCCGACACACAAAAGCGTCACAGTCACTTCACACCCCAAAAGAAGGTGACTCTAAGAAATGGACTCCACAAGTCCTCTCGCAGCAGTGGAATTTGTCATCCTGTGGTCAGAGGATTCGTATTTCCATGAAAGAAAAAGTTTACATGTTATTCTTCTGCAAACCCTTTCACCAAATAAGTTTGATTGATGATATATTTGTTTATACATACAACATTTAAAAGCTTTTCTATTTCAGCAGCTTTATTTGGAATAGGGATGTTAAGCCCATTAAGGCTCAAAATGCCTATTTAGAAACCAGCCAAGAATCAAGAGTCTTTTTTCTTTGAATTGGAGGCTTTTATATATTTAAAACAAAATCAGACTGCTGCAATTACTTCCAAGCCTAGAAGAACTGGTATGTTGTATAGAATTCATTGGAGTGTGCCTTTCTTTCAAGCTTTGTAAGTAATTGCAGTGCTACAATTTTTGTATTAAATATATAGAAAAAAAAGTCTTGAATTTTAAACCATAAAGAGAACTGAAAGCTCTTTATAGTGAGGATCAGATTTGTTCAAGTGATTTTAAAAGGCCATTTTTGGTCTCAGGGTTGGCAGGGTGGGAGGAAGAAAGAAGGGATGAAGGAGGACAACTGTCTCTCTTTAAAAAATCATGAAATTCATGACAAGAAATAAATCTGACAGGGGAGATAGAAAACCCCAAACTTTGCATTATTCCATTTTTAGTTAGGTTTACATGAGTCTTGTCAAGAATCACTGGTAACACTGACAGCTTTATTATTTCTAAATTTCTTTTACTGTTATTGGAAACACTGTTTGTACCACATAGGCTAATATAATTACAAGACAACAATTGGGGTGAAAAGAGCAATAGTTATATGGCTATATGTTAAGAACGAAACTTGGCAGTGCAAGCACTGCATTTTCAAGATATGTGTGTGTACTGGAAGAGGACTACATTTTCCTCTTAGAGTCAACAGTTCATAAAGCATTGCATTCACAGTCAAAAATTTTCGGCCATAATTGAAAGAAGCATAAAAACACATTGTCTCAGTAAAACCTTTCTTATACACTAAGTTCTTTTTAACATCTTGTTACTTGTTTTCTGCACACAGAAAATGTTTATTGGATTATAGAAAATAGACTACTTTTAAATTAAAGCCTCCCTTCCAACATACAAACACATGCATGCATGTGCTTTGCATTCTTATGTGTGTATTTCAATAACATTGTTAGATGAGAATGCCCATTTCAGTATCCATGAAGGAAAACCACTACTGAAATAATAACTGCCCTTCCCTGCTACAGGGAATGGAAAAACTCATGTTATGACTTTTAAAACCTAGCCAAATTAAATTAAGTGGAAGCAAAAGTAATTAATTTATTGAGTGGGAAGAAAGAAGATCTTATGTCTTGGCCTCTATATTAAACTGTTTTGATCTGGGACTTTTCAGGCAGAGGTTAACTTTCCCCTTTGTTCACAAACTTTCCTTCTGACTCTGGGAAAATCACTGATGGCCCCACATACCTAATATATTGAATCTGAGACAACCATCTGCTCCCGCACCTCAAATCTGTGCTGCCAAACACATACATTAATGTTTAGGAAGGACTTGCAACTCCAGTGAAGGAGAACACCAATGGAATTTCAGTGTACGTAATAACTGGACACGAATTCAACCATAGTAATGGAAGTTCAGATCTATAGGATCTTGAAACACCTGAACTGGAAGGAAATTTGCTGGCTTTTGCTAAAGAAGAAAACTGAGTCCAAACAATAAATATTTTTTTTTTCTGTAAATACTACACAGAAGCCTGTTCTTTTCATGTAGCAAAATGCACAAACCAAGGTACAAAAGGAAATCCCTGCCTCAGAGAGCTTGCCAGGTTAGCCTAATATTCCTTTGCCTTCTGAAAAGAGGATATGCCCTCTTCCAAAACAACTTCCCTACTGCTTTCCTAGATTCATGTTAGCACCAGCACTTAGCTACTGCCAAAACTTTTAGCAGAAGACTTCTATGAAAAAAGTTCTCTGTAATTAAATCCAGGTGCTGGCAATAGAAACAGGGAAATCTGTCCATATGTACCTTTCCTTAAGTGGAAAGTTTTTATCATGAACAGTCAAGAAATTATTGGAAATCATTCCTGTAATGTTTTCACCTCCACCAATCAACCATCATTGACAGCAAAGGATGTCTAAAGCATGTAATTCTAAGATGTTTAAAATAATGAGGTGTTGAAGACCACACTCATGTGGATGTTCTTGAACACTTCTCCATCACCCCACACAAGTGTTCCAGCTGCTTCCACATATCTGACTCCAGCTAGGCTAGATGGGAAAATGAAGGATGAGGCTTAGTTATCACAGCTGGAGCCACATTCAACCCTGTTCACTAACTAGCAGGAACTGCACTCTGAAGGCTGTGCCTTCAAACCCACCCTTACTGTGACTTCAGGCATCTTACTCCAAAGTACTGGGAAGGGTTTGTCTTGAAGGAAAGAGCTAAAGTCTATGATTTTTCAAAAAGAAATAAGTAGGGAATCTTTCCTCCCCTGCAACTTGAACTTCCCAGAGATTACAGGAAACAATGCACTCACGCAAGATGCTCAGTTTAATCCTTATTCTGGATCCATCTCTCATTTCCCAGAAGAGGACACTATTTACTTGACTGCAGGCTTTTCAGCAGTGAAAATTTCTCCCAGTTCTCCCTCTCTCTCTCTCTTCATAACATGCTTGAAAATACATATGCCATCATTCTCTCTAATCCAATGAGTGACTTTCTAGCTCTGTAATTCATTGAGATGAGAAGCCTGGATACCAATTTGGCTTCAATCATTGTTCAATCTACAATTTTTAAATGGTCCCTGGAGGAGGGATTACAGACAGCACCTCTCCCTCCCAGCTGCCTGCCCTCATCACTGAGTCAGAGTTGTGTATTTGGCTAGATAAATGCCCTAATCATTAGGTTAAGCTTTCTTATACACTTTCTATGCAGGTTATGTACTTTTAATATAACCTACATGGACAGTTGTCAGAACGGGCAAGGCTGAACCTCTCACTACACTGTGACTGTTCTTCGTTGGTATTTTTGTCACTGTTGGCCAGGAATACAATCATAAACCACAAGGAATAAGTGTTTCTCCTCGACTCCTTACAGAATTAGATGTTCACCCTGGAAGGTGAGGATACTTTTACTGGAGTGAGCTGCTAGAAAGACAAGACACAGAGAGATTTTCTTGTTCCCCAGCTTGTGCAGAACCTCTGATGTTTGGTGGGCTCTAAGCAGAGCAAAGGACCTTGAAAAACACAGTTCCTGAGAGGGTTTGCAAGTGACCAAGGCAGAAAGCACCTGGGTCAAATTTGGAAGTTTTCTGAAGAAGTCTAAAAGCAGGAAAATTAAATGCTGTGTGAATGTCAGTGTCCATACATGAGACATTTATTGACTTCCAGTGCAGCTTAGTATAGAATGAAAGGGAAATCTAGACTCCAGCACGTGAGGCCATCTATAGTTCATTCTCAGTTTCACAACAGTTCACACTCACAGTTCCTCAAATGTGCTGCTTCAACATTAGTTCCACAGTCTTGGTGGAGTGCCTCCAGGTGTCAGCTGAGCTGCTGCTAATAGATGTAGGGTATGGTATAAAGATAGATGTGGAAGGCTATTAAAATTACCTGTATAGATCAATTAATCTAAGCTTGAATTTTGACTTCTCATGGTAGTCTTGCTTACTACATTTAGCATCCTTCTCATTGCTCCCTGTGGAAATAAAAAAGAAAAATACCAATAAAAGACTGATAATCATTCCCGAAAAAACTAGACTGTTCTTGCTCTTTCATAAAGGAACACCCTATGAATGGTACATCATCCAGCTTCAACGTTCTTACTACACTTATTAGAAATTACGAAAATTGCCATTTATACTCTCCTTGGTGCCTGAGCAGCTATAAAAAGTACCCTTTGTTTCCTCAGGTAGGTAGTGACTGATGAGAAGTGAACTGGCTCTCAGAGAAAGACAACTCTAACACAGTGATATCCATTTCCATTAGGCAAACAAACAACTACAAATCATTCATATGATGTAAATGCTCAATGATATTTGCCTCCTGATATCTCAGAGTTAGGGCTGTCCGAAGTTTTATAAACATATTTCCATCAGAGAACCTACTAGACCATTGATACATTTGATTTTCACTTTTTTCTAATGACAAATCACTGTCTTGGAAGCAAAAAGACAAATAACTGATTATAAGTGCAATGAAAGTCTCTTGAATTTACATATACATTTACTTGTACCCTGTCACATTTTCTTAACCTCTAAACCTCCACACAACATATAAATGAACTTGTCTGGAATTGTTTTTTTCCCAAATTGCAGCCTATATTTTCTGCAGCACTGATGCAATTATGCCACCTCAATTGCCTCACAGTGGAAAAAAGCACAATGCAAAACTTTGTGTATCGAGAAAATAAAGCCCAGAAAATTGCCTGTGACACACACCAACACAAAGACAGCTACGCTTCCTCAGAAAGTGGACAGAATAAAAGTAGACAGTTTCTATTAACAATAACAAGACAAAATACAGAGGGCCTTTATCTCTTAAAATGTAAATTTATACAAGGATTCATGCTGCCCTGCTGTAAATTTCAAATACCCCTTAAGACCATAGAACAAGAATGAATTGATTTTCCTCCTAGTCTTCGCCATCTGCAGATTCTCATAGCTTGGCATTATATCAATGCTAAATTAAAAATCCTACACTTTAAAACCATAAGGGAGATTTGTGAGGTTCAAGCTGTTTATTCTTTAAATTATATGATTGATTTTCTATGTTCATATCTACTCTATCTGAATCATTTTTCAAGTTTATTCAATTGATTTCTTAGTGTTATGTGTTGCTCTCTCAATAACCTTTCTTTAGTGCATATCAGCTTTATATCTGTTCTCATTTACATTTATAGGCCTAAAGCAGCTGAAAGTATATTGATTTTCTTCAAGCACTTTGGTATACAATCCCTAGTTATTTGTGATGAATGCTCTCTCTCATTTATGGTATTAAAGTCTCTGAGAGGAAACCTAATTCGATTTGCATTCATTTGGGTCATCTGCCCTTCAGAGATACATGACTGTAGAGTCTGTTGGTGACCAAATTCATAATTTAGGACAGCTGAAGCTAGTAATAAAGCACAGATGAAAAGGATGCCATCTCCCAGAATGGCACTCAATTCATGATTCAATATGCTACTTATTTTTTTTAATAATTTTTATTAACAGCTTCCAGCAGTTAACATATCTTAGTCACTAAACTGTGGTAGTCAATCATATCTGGTTGCTGCAATCTGAAATACAGTTAGACTAGTTCATAAAATGCATGTTATGATATATTTTAAAGATCCAGAATCGGTGCACAAGAAATATTGTCCTTTGTAATAATAGCTAATTTCTACCCTGAAAAATTTTCAAAGTCTGTCTTAAAACCTCCACTCCACCTTCTATATTTTTTTCTACATTCAGTGCTGTAAGCTTAACGATGGATTATTTTATATTTACCCAGCAAATCAGATTCCTAGAATGGCTGGCTAAATCCAATAGATTAGCTAATATCTGTGTACACACAATATTTGTTAGTTTAATAAAGTTCTCATACTGCTCTATTTGTATCTTGCTTCGTGACAAACACAGTTATTCTGGCTGCTGTATACTATCAAATTAGTATTAGATAACATTGCAGAGTGCACATCTAGAATCACGAGTGAAGACAGCCCAACAAGATAGCCCTTGATTTAACTCTGCTTTTTTGAAAATCCATCCATTTTTAGCCCTATGAGTAAACTATAAATAATAAACTTATTAAAGTTCAAAATCAGAATACTTACATATTAATAGTCAAATTAATAAAGTTTTATTATATAAGCCTTCTTGTTTTATTGCAGCTTTTACTTATCTCAAAATATGTCTTAATTGAAGATTTGAAGCCTATGCCAAACGGTGTGAATGATCACCAGTATTTTTGCTTATATTAATACTTTGTAAAACTGATTTCCCATTTTGCTACTAGAACACTATTTTAGCACTTCAATATTATTCAGGTTTGCACTTCTAGGGCCCAGTGTTGCTACTGTATGCCCTGCATATCAAGCAAAACTCCCATTTAGTAGTAAAGCTCAGGAAGTAGAAACTTCAGGACTGGGTTCACAGGACATCCTTCTTACTTTTCTGCTGCATGCAGTGAATGGTAGCTTGGCAATGGAAAGATAAGGGGTGTGGGAAGGAATATGCAATCCTCAACAAATCTGCAGCTCTAGAAATACTTAGCAATCATCCAATTATGTTTTTCCTTATGTAGATTGCATCTAATTAACAACCTGAGGCATTCATTTTTTTCCCCCTCAGAAAAGGTGCAGATCAAACCATAGAAGCAGTGCAGCGTTACCACATTATGGGAGTGCTTCAGCCTGGAGGCCCTACTTTTAGGCGTGACCTCATAATTTTATTTTCATGCCCTTTAAGTTCTCAGCTGCCCTCTTCTAAGATTTGAGTGCCAGTTATAGAGAGGAGGGAGGGGATGGGTCATTTGAAATACCATGGCTGGGTCCATTAGAAACCCTATGAATTTCTGTACTTAAAAGGAAATGACGCAAAAAGAGTATCCTTATACACTATGAAAAATAAGCAAAACAAATGCTTTCCTTCATTTGCAAAAATGTCCACACATCAGGTGTTTATGTGGTCATGGGAAAGAAAAGCGTTGGTGGGGCATACACTGCTCTTCATTTCATAGCTTTACCACAAGACTAAGCAATACAAAAGGAGATGAAACAATATTCTGTCAAAGATGTGGTATCACATGTTTTCTCAGGTGTTCTGCAGTTTCCACTTCCCCCTTTTCTAAGCAATGCGTTCCACAGTGGCAAAAGCTTCTAAGGGATCAGATAAAAAAATGGACTGTGACACTGTATATTAAGACACCTCAGTTCTGTTCAGTCTTCTGGTCAAGGTAAAATTTAAAATGAAGGGTAAGAGAGAAATTGGACACTGGATGACCATTAGAATTAAAGGATTGGGTTTAACTGTCACAGCATGGGTTGAATCCTCATTCAGGCTGTGACAGTATGAAATCTCCAGGCTGAAGTTATTTCAGTCATTTGGTTAAAGTGAAACTTGAACCTTAACATCCTTTGGGCTCAGAGAGACCAAGGGCTGGTCAGAGTTCACATCCTATCCACTGCCATGCATATATCCTATATGTGTATCCTCCTTTCCCTTGTTTTGGATAGTAAGACCTCATTGAATTAATTGTTCATCAGTTTAATTACCAAGACATTAACATGTCTAAAGAGTAAGGAGTCAAGTTTTCTAAAGGCTAAAATGTTAACAGATTGCATGTTTCTTTAAGCTTGAATTTGAAGAATAATCTTATAAAACAAGGTTTTATTTAAACCAAAAATATAATATATCTTCTTAATTGTGATTATTAGTTTAACTCTTGGATGACTGATCCTGATCGAAACAGTTGCTTGTCCTATTACTTTTAATTAATGCTACAATTTTTTACCTTGCAAGGTACATATAATGCATTGACTTCATATAGGAAGAAAGTTGTAGGAACAGTTATTTGAAAATTGTAAACATGGGAGTTTATTTATCTTCTACTTGCTAAAATTATTATCAGGATGCCATAGAATCTGTGCCAGCACACAGGAGAAAGAGTTTAAGTGTGATAGATAGCCTCCTGCTACGGTATTTATTCTGGACAATATGTTGACAGAATTACAAGGTGTGGTGTAAGTTCCTACGGATAACTGTAACTTCTGCAATTTATTCTCTTTTGACTAATTCACAGGAATCACATAAAATCGACTTATCCAAATCATACCTTAATGGACACCGTGGACACTTGTGGTCAGAAGGTTTTGTGGCCTGATAATGCTGAGAGTTCTTGCAATAGGTCTACCCAAGTAAGAAAGTCCAGAGGGAGAAACAGGATGAAAAACAAATACCTCTGAGTTTAGAAATACAAGGGTATTCATATAGAAACAAACTGCAACAGCAGCTTTGAGATAGACATGTG
Organism: Streptopelia decaocto; assembly: GCF_964273445.1. Lineage (NCBI taxonomy): Eukaryota > Metazoa > Chordata > Aves > Columbiformes > Columbidae > Streptopelia > Streptopelia decaocto. Next base: position 99,793,959 of record NC_138655.1, read on the forward strand.
TACATACAAAACCAAGCAGCACAGGGCAACACAGAGGAGAGCTAATTATTTTTCATTCTACTAGGAAAACTTTAGAAGCTTTGGAAACATATCCCAAGATACTTATCTGAAGTTTATTTGAGAAGCAGTTGGGTTACAACTGAAATGTCAGAAAATATTTTTATAGAACCATTTTCCTAGATAAAATGATTAGACAAAGTAGACAGCCATAATTTTTATTTTGTTTTCAAACGAGGGATATTTAATGAGAAAATTAATCAAACCTCATATTGCTCAATTAACATTTTTTATAAAAATACAAAGGACTCCGGTCAATTTTTATTTTAGCTAGATTCCAGCTCTCGCTTTGGAGAGCTGAAATAAAAAATTTCATTTCAGTATTATTTTACAAAAAAAAAAAAATCATATAAATATGTTGGTCTAAGTTAATATTTATCTTTCATTAGTTTTGCTGTGGTTTTAATGTTTGCAAGTTATTTTTCGGTTGCAAATTCATGTGAACAGGTATCACAGAAAACCAA
>NC_138655.1:99799479-99864479 GCF_964273445.1 Streptopelia decaocto
ACTGCAGTTTCATTCCTGCCATCTATATTGACTCCTATGGAGTTTCAAGCCCTAAAGCTCCACAACACAAGTCCCAAAAAGTTACAATTTACACCTGCAGATGTACAGCATATTAATTATGCACAGGGAAAGCAAATCCATAACCCCGGAGAAATACAGGGGTAGGATTCATTCTTTGTCATTTTAGCATACACCTAGTTGAGTCTGCACACCTAGACCTCTTGCTGTAGTCTGTACAATGCGGGCATATTCTGAAATCAGTTCATTTTGTATTAACATGCATGTCTATCAGAGGTCTGCTGAATGACCCATAAAATAGTTCTCATCAACTAGAGAAGAAGCACAGACAAACTTGAAATTAGAGTACTCATTCTTTTCCTTTTATGAACTTCTCAGTGAATTCTGAAATGTCTAGATTTAACACCTTTCGTTTTCAAAGCAAATGTCAAAGTACCCTGTGAGGTTTGTAAGGAAAATATTTGATTCTGATGGAATTTCCCAGGTTCTTCTCTGCAACAAAACTTGTTTTTTTTAGGAGTGTTGCATTCACAGAAAATAAAGGCAACAGTAAGACATAGTAAAATAGTTTAAATAAAGCCTATTCTAATGTACAGATCCAATGAGAAGCAGCATCAGAATTTGAGAGAAATGTTTATGATAAATGCATTTCTTGAAAATAATATGTGGACTTCAAAAAATTCAGACACATGATTTTGCAAAGTGCTTCACCCTTATTTTAAACTTGATGTGAACTTCTTTCTAATTTCAGTGAGAGCAAAGGTAAGTTAACACAGGAAATTTGTGGAAACACAAGACTTAGTATATGAAACAGTGTGCAGTTTAGAAAGCGAGATAGTGCAGTCATGGGGGGAACCCCTGAAAGTGTCTGACAGAGCATAACCTGTCAAAACATCCCCATACTTCACATCACCTTGTGAATCCTGATTGATAAAAGAGTTCTTTAAGGAATAATGTGAAAAAGAGGAAATATTTTTGAGTATTTTAACAATTAGTTTTTTAACTTTTTGTGAAGAACATGTATTTTCTAAATCAGGTCAGCATTAAACTTTACCTCCCAAGAGTGTTACTGTGCCTTATGGGAAGCACAAGTGGGAACTACTCATCCCTGGTTGTCACTGCTGGCGAGCTCCCAGGCTGTATTAGCTCTAGCAACTGAAGTATAGTCGGATGTTACGTTACTGGAGTCAGAAAAGCATGATGGATGGGTGATCAACCCCATCTAGGTTCACTATCTAGTAGGGTATGTGTGTGTGTATGTGTCCATATATGCACTCACACAATGGAGTTTCATCTATGTATTAAAGAGTTATTTACTGCCCTTGCATTTTGAAAATCTGGATACTTAAAGTCTTAGAGAAACAACTTTCCTATGGACAACAGTGGCATGCAAATAATAGTTTACTATCTGCACATAACTTGCATCTTCTCTGGACTGTACTTCACCTTCTACTTTGACAATTCCCGATAAAACAATTTAAACCAAAATTACAACTACAGCAAATCTTAATAATGAGATAACTATGCCTTCATCTTCCACCTTGCAGGTCACTGCTTCATACAAAAATCATCGCACCAGCCAGTAAGTATCTCTGAGGTGCACCAAAGAATCAAAGATAACTTTTAAAAGTGTATCTGTTTCAGACACGTTTCATCTGAATGAAATTAATTTGTCATGGAATTCTCAATTCAAAGGTTTTGTTCTAGAAATATAGATATATGTCTATATATATACACTATGTATTTTATTACATATATATTTCACTAGATATAGTGAAAACTAAAACCTTTCAGAGAAATATCATTAAATAAGCTACCACACTAGGTGTGCAAAACAGTTTTTTACTTTAAAAAGTCTCCATTATTTAGTACTTTTAAAAGACAATTATTTCTTCCTTCAGATTAAAATTATTATATTGGTTTCATAGGTTCAAATACAAGTTCAAAAGATGCTCTGAAGAAGTGTGTCATGCACATGTTCATGCATCAGCCACGTTTTTCTGGGCCTGGGGGGTGACTGTGCCACTGCTGAATGAAAGAACTGGGGTCATTAACCAGAGGCAGAGGAATCATGTCCATCAGAAGGAGCTATATGGAGGGATTCTGCATAAACTCTGCCAGCAGCTGCTGACACAAAGTAAGAGAAACAGCTGCAAGTCTGATATTTCAAAACCAGTGTGGTAAAGGGAGAATGTACTGGAGAACAAAGTGTCCTGAAACTTTTCTCATAAGGATTGTCAAGAAATGTCACCTTTGCACCTTTCAAAGAAAAAGCTGACATTTCATACATTGTCCCCTGCAATAAATATACATAACACAACATACAAAAACCATAATTTGTTTCCTTATCTGCATGGTATTTCTGGTCTAGATAGAGAAACACACAAAAAGAGGACCTAAGTGCACATGGCAAGTATATGATTTGCCATAGTGTCAAAAATGTTTGGGTTTCAAAATATAGTTGAGGAAGAAAGACAGTTAATTTTTGTCAACAAGTCAGACAGTATCACAAAACCCACAGTTTTGGAGAATGTTCTGTAATCTCATACTACAGAAAAGTGAAACAGGACTTTGTGGCTACACAAGAAATAGGATTGTACTGATCAACACATGGAGGGAACACAATGTACCCAAGAATTCAGTAGGAGCTTGCAACATCAGAAGATCCAGATTACTGCAAGGCTTAAAGCAATAATACAGGAAAATAAAAGCAAACTTTTTTCACCCCTCATCTCTTATACAGTTGCATGTACTAGATATCACATTGGAATGCAACAGGGAGAGGAGGGCCTACAATGTGAATATTCTCATTGTTGAGTATGTGCTAGTTAATTGTAATACAAGGAACAAGATTATTTTTTCCCCATGGACAAAGGATGGAAGTCCTTGGCACAGTTATGAGTAAAGACCAAATGGAATAGTTTCAAATTAGTAATTATAAAACTATAAGCAAGGCTGCTTGAAGATTCTGCGTTGTACCTAGGTACATATCCAAAAATCTAATATCATCCAGGAGAACAACCACATGTAGACAATATCTCTTACGGATTGTTGTCACACTTTCTTTAAATATTCAAGTGTTTACTGAGTTATAAAACAAGAAAAGACCACAGAGACACCATGCCCCAGGGCAAAGAAGGGAGAAAGGGCACTTTGGTTCATTGCACCAGTAGAAAGATCGTTTCATAGTTGCTTTCCGTGAGCAGCTATTGTTGACCAGTGGCCAAGACAGAAGATATCAGTCCAATATAGCAGGTTGCCCTAATGATCAGGTTCTTTGATAAGAGAAAGGAAAGTACAGGATTCACCAGAAACACATCTAACATTGAAAAATGAGGAAATAAAAAATCATAGTGTCAACAAACTTGGTCTTAGTTTGCTCTTCACTATCATAACTCAAATCTGTGCCTCCCTTGGCCACAGAGATCATGAAGAAGTCAGGTTTAAAATCTTTGCTAATGGGAGGAAAACTTCCAGCAAGACCTTAACACTAGATATGAGGAGAGAAGACTTCAGGCTGCTCAGAGAAATACTTAGTAAGATTCCCTGGGAAGAAACTTTTGAAGGTGTTGGGGTCCATCAGTGTTGGTCGTTTTCTAAGTACCACCTACTAAGAGCACAGGACCAGGCCATTCAAAAATGCCAAAAATCTAGCAGGTGAGGGAAAAAAGCCAGCTTGGTTGAGCAGGGATCTTCTTCTTGAAATACAGCAAAAAAAGAAATTACATGGTCAGTGGAAGCAAGGACAGGAAACAGGGGAGGCTGCTCACTGTTGTAGGGAGGAAATTAATGCTACCCAAGCTCAATTAGAATTGAAGCTGGTCAATACTGTGAAGGACAATAAGAAAGGCTTTTAAAAATTTATTAATGGCAAAAGTCAAACTAGAAATAACATTGACCCATTAATTGATGAGCATGGTCGTCTTATTAACAGGGACATAACAAAGCTGAGATGTTTAATGCTTTCTTTGGCTCAATCTCCAACACTGATGATGGACTTAGAGGCCTCCATAACCCTGGGCTGGAAAACCATGGCTGCGAGAACAATAAACTGTCAATTAAACCAGAACTTGTAAGAGATCTGCTATGCCAGTTAGATCTCTGCAAGTCGACAGTCGAAGGGTTTTAGTAAATGGGGTTAAATCAGGCTGCTGACCAGTCACTAGCAGGGTTCTGCAGGGATCCATGTTAAGACCAGCACTCTTCAATGTCTTTATAAATGACTTAGACTCAGGACTTGAGGGATTGCTTAGTAAGTTTGCTGATGACACAAAACTGGGGGGAGCTGTCAACACTCTTGAGGGCAGAGAGGCCCTGCAGTGGGCTATGGACAAATTGGAGAACTGGGCAGTCAACAACTGCATGAAGTTCCAACAAGGGAAAGTGCTGGATTTTGCAGCTGGGACATGGCAACCATGGCTGTATATTCAGACTGGGGGACAAGATGCTGGAAAGCAGGTCCACAGAGAGGGATCTGGGTCTTTTGGTTGCTGGCAAGTTGAACATGAGCCAACAGTGTGCCCTGGCAGCCAAGAGGCCCAACTGTGTCCTGGGATGCATCAAGCACAGTATTGCCAGCCACTTGAAGGAGGTGATTGTCCCACTCTACTTTGCACTGGTGCAGCCTCACCTGGCTACACTGTGTGCAGTTTTGGGTGCCACAGTATAAAAAAGATATTAAGCTACCAGAGAGTGTTCAGAAGAGGGCTATGAAGTTGGTGAAGGGTTTGGAGAAGAAGCCATATGAGTGGCTAAGTCACTTGGTTTGTTCAGCTTGGAGAAGAGGAGACCTCATTGTGGTCTACAGTGATCACAATAAAAGGAGGAAGGGTAGGTGCCAAACTCTTCTCTTTAGTGATCAATGATGCAACTCAAGGGAATGGCAGGAAGATGTGCCAGTGGAGGTTTAGGCTAGACTTTAGGAAAAGTTTATTCATCTTTATTTCACCTTTTTTTTGCATGCTTATGACCTGTCTTTTTCTGATCTTACAAAACTTATACAGAATTTTAAATATTTTCCTTTCTACAGTGTCCCTAATCAATTACCTTTTACTCAGTGAAGACTCAGCATCTTTCATTCCATCCTAACAGGCAAGTTACTGTCTCTAAACTAATTGTATTCAAAAATGAAATGTAATCACTCAATTTCATATTCCACAGCTCTGTAGTGTCCAATTCAAATAAGGCTAGCTTCCACGTACTTTTATTTTCATATGCATATCAATAATTTTACTTAAAAATATTGAGTGATAATGCCACAGATTTGTTGGTTTCACTATATCAGGAAGAAAAAGCAAATTTTATAAGCACAATGAACTTCTGTTCAACTATACCTCTAATTGCAGCTCCTGGAGCAATTAGGCTAAACATTTTCCACCCAGTAGTTAAAAATGTTGTGTCTCGTGAAAGCAATAAAATATTAATTTAGATATAATAGGGAGAAAAAAAGTCTGTGTTCATGATGTATTTCCTCCAAATGCTCCCAAATGTTCTGCTTTTCAGTACAGGTTCCCGTGAACAGTTGTGTCAAGACACATCAGTTATTAATTAAACTGAAAGATCCTTATAACAAGATCACAAGCTTACTTGTATTCATTGAGCTGCTCTGGTATTCCTTGCTTCAAAAGTAATGTATGTAGGTTGCACATATTTTTGGAAGCTTTCCTATGTCTCTACCCACTAAAATACATAATCTTATTTTTCACTTAAGAATCATGTTTTAAAGAGTCTGATGCTAATGGCTGAGAAAAATTCCAGAGTCCTAGTGGTAGTATTACCTGTAAAACCAGTCATAATATCAAAGCTATAAAAAAGACTAGGTATGCAGAGGGTGTGTCCTTGTGCAAATTTAGTGCTTTAATCTTTCAAATGAACAATGAAATCATTGACAGACTTGAAATCAAATTGTTTCTCCTCTTGAGACATTCCTTTTTCTTTGCATCAGTCACAGGTAAGCTAAAAATCCTCAGCTGTTTCAGACACATGAGAGTGAATGTTATGCCTACATTTTTTCTCAGGATATTTGTTCTTGGTGAACAATTTCAAAATAACTTTGCTTTTTATCACTATACCACTCACAGACAAAATTGCACTGTTCTGGTTATGAACAGCTAGGAACATATTTATACGCAAATAACAGTTTCTTGTACTATTTTGTGCCAATAAACAAGCAGAAAATAATTTTGCAATTACTTAAAAACATGAAGGATTTTACTCAGAATGCATAAGTGACCTACTATTTATTGATGTACATGCAAGTCACCACAAAACCTCTAAATACAAGAATAATCAGGTGATTTACACTATGTTTAGTAATGAAAAAGCTGCCAATAACTCCTTCCTTTGGTGGCTGATTTAGTAAAGCTTTTATGAAGACAGTAAATTTCATGTTTTAGTATACATGACAATCACATTCTAGATGTTAAGATGCAAGACAAACAGAAATCAATATCCCCCAACCTTAACATGAATTTTGTCAACTTCCAGTTATTGTCTTGCTTGTGGGAAAGATCAAAGAATAATTGAGGTTCTTGGTCTCAATGCCACAGAATGGAGAGATAATTTCAATTGTGAAGAGATATAATTCCAAATATAACATCTTTAACCCAGCTACATTTGATAAACAGTCTGTAGGTGGTTGCTGAAGTTGTATGCAATTGTGTGCATTACATTTCACAGGAAAAAAATGAAGCTACATTAGGCTTATATTATTTACATAGTCATTTGCCCTTTAATCATTAGGTGAAGGGAAAGTTAATTTTACAGTTCTGCTATATTTTAATCTAGTTACTATAAAAGTATCTCCTTCAGACTAGTTTGTATTGGAAATCATCACTTAAAAGAAAACTCAGTAAAGAGCAACTATATGCATTTACCACATTTGCAGACACAAAACTAACTTGATTAATAAACTAGACAGTAAAGAATGAATTTTTTTCTAGGAAATGGAAGTTGAGCTTTTTATTTCTTGATTTGAAGAAGGATAAGGAAAAAAACCCCACCAACCTAGAAAGCATGAGTCACCATCTTTTAATCTGAAGTAAGGGTATTGTGGGTACCAATATTGAAATGCAATTGTGCAAGGATGGAAGATAATGCTGGTAGACATCCTCAGCATGGGTCTTGTCCCTTTATTTATTAGGTAGAAGCACTAGCATAAAAATAACGTGAGCAATAGGTCTGTATCCAAATATAAACTCTTGAACTTTGCTGGTATAATCTCCCTTCTTGGAGAATTATTTTCATGCTTTATACAAGATAGAGAAGCTTTAAAAATATATATAATAAGACAAGGACCACATAGCATAAAGAATAGGTCATTGGACGGGGGGGAATGCATGTCTTAATAACAGAGTTCCTTTCTTTTCCCTTCTTGTAGCTATGACAGAGATTCAAGAACATTTCCTGGAAAGTGTTAGTGTCTAAAAGAACCAAAACACTATTTGATAATCTCATGCAAGGAGGCAGACATTCCAAACCAGAAATCAAAATAAACAACAACAACAAAACAAAAACAAACAAAACCACAAAAAAACCCAAAACAAACAAACCAAACAAAAACAAATAAACTAACAAAAAAAGCCACAAACAAACCAAACTAAACCACTTAAATCCAAAAAACAATATAGAGGAAAACAGGGGAAATTCTAGAGTTACAGATGTTCAAATGGGTATCCAGGATTGGCACAAAATTCTAAAAGAGATAAAGATAGTGGAGATGACTTCCCTGGATGAAAACAAAGGAAGTTTTTCCTAAACACTTGCAATGTGTGCATACATGAAGTGCTAATGGTTGTATTCAAAAATTAGATTATTCTTAAAAAATAATTAAAAAGAAGAGCATTTGATTCCAAACAGGATTTCTTTAACAGATGGGTAGGGGAATGGCAGAATAATACAATCCTGTCTGCTGTATGAGTCCCTGCTGAGAGCTACTTTCAAGCTGATAATACAATTCTATTTGGGGCTAAAATCATGCTGTACTGGCAGGTTAGCTCCTTGAGCGTTTTGCAGAGGGCATGGAGAGAAATTGTTTTGTTTTGTTTTTACCTTATTATGAAGTATTGCTAGGATGTCAGCTAAAGAACATTGAATATGTTGTTTTTTACTTCAAAGTCATTTGTCCTAAAATCTGTACTGAAAGCACCTTCTGAAACCCAATGCAGGAAAGGGTCTGAGTGAAACTTTAAGCCCATGGATTTCCAGGACAAGCAAGATGGTTAAAAAGACTGATTAACATTGACTTCAATAGGGTATGTATGCATTCTTTAAACATTATAGGCATAGGTGTTATCTAAAAAGGACTAAATCATTGAGTTTTGGTGTTCATAGCTACTCCTTTGTTAAACAAGCATAACAGTTATGTATGTTAATTAAACAAACACACAAAAACCACCAAACACTAATAGGACTGATATAAAAAGCCAGAGTGGCTGACTTCTTACTGGTGGAAGAGGAAGTTGTATGTTTTACCGGACACAGATCTGTATTAATTATGCAGTCAAAAGTTCACAGAATCACAGAATGTTAGGGATTAGAAGGGACCTCAAAAGATCATCCAGTCCAATCTCCCTGACAGAGCAGGAGCACTTAGATGAGGCTACACAGGAATGTGTCCAGGTGGGTTTTGAATGTCTCCAGGGTAGGAGACTCCACAACGCCCCTGGGCAGCATGTTCCAGTGTCCTGTTACCCTCACTGAGAAGAAGTTTCTTCTCAAATTTAGGTGGAACCTCTTGTGTTCCAGTTTGAACCCATTAACCCTTGTCCTACCATTGGTTGTCACTGAGAAGAGCCTGGCTTCATCCTCATTACACTCACCCTTTATATGTTCGTAAACATTAAGAAGGTCACCCCTCAAGTTTCCTCCAAACTAAAGAGACCCAGCTCCCTCAGCCTTTTCTCATAAGGCAGATGCTCCACTCCCTTAATCATCTTTGTTGCCCTACACTGGACTCTCTCCAGCAGTTCCCTGTCCTTCTTGAACTGAGGGGCCCAGAACTGGACACAGTATTCCAGACGTGGTCTCACCAGGGCAGAGTAGAGGGACAGTCATTTGTCCTAAAATCTGTACTGAAAGCACCTTCTGAAACCCAATGCAGGAAAGGGTCTGAGTGAAACTTTAAGCCCATGGATTTCCAGGACAAGGAGAACCTCTCTTGACCTACTAACCACTCCCCTTCTAATACACCCCAGGATGCCATTGGTCTTCCTGGTCACAAGGGCACAGTGCTGGCTCATGGTCATCCTGCTGTCCACCAGGAGCCCCAGGTCCCTTTCCCATATGCTGCTCTCTAATAGGTCATTCCCCAACTTATACTGGAACCTGGGGTTGTTCCTACCCAGATGCAATACTCTACACTTGCCCTTGTTCTATTTCATTAAATTTTTCCCTGCCCAACTCTCCAGCCTGTCCACGTCTCGCTGGATGGCAGCACAGCCTTCTGGTATATCAACCACTCCTCCCAGCTTGGTGTCATCAGCAAACTTGCTGATAGGACACTCTATTCCCTCATCCAAATCATTGATGAATATATTGAATAATACTGGCCCCAGTACTGACCCTTGAGGGACTCCACTAGATACAGGCCTCCAACTAGACTCCGCCCCATAGACCACAACTCTCTGGCTTCTTCCCTTCAGCCAGTTCACAGTCCACCTCACTACCCGATCATCCAGACCGCACTCCCTCAATTTAGCTGTGAGGATGCTTTGGGAGACTGTGTCAAATGCTTTACTGAAGTCAAGGTAGACCACGTCCACTGCTCTGCCATCATCCATCCATCTTGTTATGTTCTCATAAAAGTCAATGAGGTTGGTCAAGCACGACTTCCCTGTGGTGAAGCCATGCTGACTGCCCCTAATGACCCTCTCATCCCTATTATGTTTTGAGATGGCACCATGATAAGTCGTTCCATCAGTTTCCCAGGGATGGAGGTGAGGCTGACCAGTCTATAGTTACCCGGGTCCTTCTTCTTGTCCTTTTTGAAGACTGGAGTGACATTTGCTTTCCTTCAGTCCTCAGGCACCTGTCCCATTTCCCGAGACTTGGCAAAGATGATGGAGAGTGGTCCAGCAATGACCACAGCACCCTCAGCACCCGCAGGTGCATCCCATCCAGACCCATGGATTTACGGATGTCCAGATTGCCTAATTGCTCCCTAACCCAGTTCTCATCTACTAAGGCAGACTCCTGCGTTGTCCTGACTTCCTCTGGGGCCTCAGGGGTACGGGGCTCCTCAGGACAGCTTCTGGCAGAGTAGACAGAGACAAAAAAGGCATTCAGTAACTCTGCCCTCTCTGTGTCTTCTGTCACCAGGGCACCCACCTCGTCCATCAGTGGGCCTACACTGCCTCTGGTGTTAGTTTTATCTGCTACATATTTGAAAAAGCTCTTCCTGTTGTGCTTTGTTTGGTTTTTTTTGGTTTTTTTCTTGGACTAGACTTACAAATGTAAGATTATTTCTAGAGGTAGAAACACCAGCACACACAAACTGAATGAAGTCTTTACTATCTCATCAAAAGCACCATCCCTTTCTTCTGAGGGGTTGATTCACACAGATGTGAAAACATGAACATAGTTTTCATTTGATTGTCCAGAACATTTTTAGCTTAGTAGAAAAAATTCATGTTAAAAAATAACAGTATTGATTATACAGAAGCTGTTGCTTGCCTAGAAATCATGTATCCAATAGAATGGCAAAAAATATCTCTTCTTATTTATAACACTATTAATTTTTTAATAGTTCTTAAGTATTACAAAAGCAGAAATAGTCTTGGGAGGTATTCTCAATAATGTGATTTTATTTTGAAAACCTAAATCCAATTACAATCTTCATGCAACTTTCTATAGATCTATTTGTATAATAATCAACTATGACATAGAAGCACCTTAACTGTTAGGTAGAGGTTGACACTGAACTGGTAGATAGTGATTGACACTGACTGTTAGTTTGTCTCCAGTTTAGCCTATATTACCTTTGATTCATTTCACTAAAACTCTGGGTTCATGGATTTAAATGTTAATGCAGACTTAACTTGTAATAATGATAACCAGTTTTCAAAATAACCTGAAAACCGAAAGTGAGATCTTGTCACTGACAAGCATACTGGTAGACTCTTCTGATACTTTCGCATCTTTGTGGAAGTTTTATTCTTTGTAATGGATCCAACAGAACTGGCCAGGCAGTTCAGCCTCTGATAAAATCAGTGGGTTTTGATGTACCTTTTATAGTCAAGATCCAGTTTAGACTGGTGAGGAAGAGTAGCAATAAACCTGTACCTGGCTTTCTAGCCAAATGTTATTCTTTCCTCCCTACTGCAATGAATTTAGGAATTCAGGAACCTGGCATTTCACCACAGCACTTTTACCTGCCTTTGACACAGGGTCCCATATTTTGGTTCTCTTTGAGGTTTTCTCACCACAGTATCTTTTTGGTAATCTATATTTGGAACTGTTTTAATCTACCATTTTCTTCAAGTAACAGAGAATTTATTACCAAATCCACAGATTTTTAAATCCAGAAGAGGTTAATAATCTTGCAGGACTTGACCTCCTGTGACTGGGCATCCCATACAATTTTGCTCAGTTATTTTCCTATTAGTCCAATTAAATAATATAGTTTACAAGATACAATCTTAATTTAAATTCTAAATGACAGGAAATGGTTGTAATACCTAATACCATTTGAAAGTTTGTCTCTTATTTCTGTTTCAAACTTGAATGACTTCTTCTTCAACCCTTTCATCTTATTAGGTTTCTGCCTGCCTGACATTAAAGATTTCATTAAGATCAGTGTGCTACCATCATTATCCTCATCTTTTCAAATCTCAAGGCCTGTAGTAGCACAAAGTCTTTATATTCCACTTGGCTAATTTACAAGAATAAGAGAAATCTTTAGTTTCTATTCCAAATAGTTCCCAGAACTTCTTCAAAGCACAGGAATGCTTTTTTCATTCCTGCCTTTTCAGAGAGGTGAGAGAAATATACAAAAACATTTTAAGATCTGTAAGTTCTCTGTGTTCTCCACTTCCTATCTGCCCATTTACTAAAATCTTCTTAATTCAAGTTCAATTACTCCTCCACTCCTTCCTACTTCAATGGATTCCTCCTTCTCTTTTATCAATAGTGGGGGGGACGAGAGAATTACTTTTCTGGGCAATATAAATGCCAGGTCCATCTTTTAACATTAAGAATATTTTGCATTATTAAAAGCTTTTTTTTTTTTTTCTCTCCAAAGCACATAACTTCCCTCTACATTCTTTAGTTTTGCTTCTCAAATTCAAAAGGGATGAACTGGTGAAAAAGAGAAGGAAAAAAAAATATAAAAATAATAAAATCAGCATTTCCAGCTAGATTTTTTTATTCTAGATTTTTTTATACTAAATTTGTTTAAAATGGCTCCAAAATATTGTGCTGGGTTAATCTTGGCTGGCTGCCAGGTACCCACCAAACTGTTCTCACATTCCTGCTCTTTGGCAAGACAGAAAGAGAGCAAGATGAAAAAGCTCATGTGTCGAGATAAGAATAGGGAGATTGCTCATCAATTACTGTCACAGGCAAACCAGACACAACCTGAGGAAGATTAATTTAATTTATTGACAATTTAAATAAATTAGGACAGAAAATAAAATAAACTTTCCTTACATAACCTTCCCTTCTTCTCAGGCTCAGCTTCATTTTGGACTCTTCTACCTTCTCCCCCCACCTAAGTGGACCAGGCAGATGGGGAATGGGGAGTTGCAGTCAGTTCATAACACTTTCTCTCTGCTGCTCCTTACTCCTCACACTTTTACCCTGCTCCAGCATGGAGGCCTTGCCATGGGATAAGTTCTTCACAAACTGCTCTAACATGGATCTTTCCCACAGGCTGCAGTGTTTGCCAGGAGCCTGCTCCAGATCAGGCTCTCCACAGGGTCACTTCTTCCTTCAGGCCACATCCACCTTATCTGGCATAGGATCCTCCACGGGCTGCAGGTGGATATCTGCTCTTCCATGGGCTGCAGGGGGACAACATGCTTCACCATGGTCTCATCCACAGGCTGCAGTGAAATTTTTACTGGGATGCCTGCAGCACCTTGGTGTCATTTTTCTCACTTCTTTCTCTCACAGCAGCTGTGCAACTTTTTCTAACTTTTCTTAAATGTTATCACAGAAGCACAACCAGTGTCACTGATCTACCTCAGCTTTGGCCAGTGGTGGGTCCACTTTGAAGCTGAATACTGGACAGCCCCTGAAGCCTTCTTGCACATGTCACCCCTGCAGCCTTCCCCACAACCAAAACCTTGCCATGTAGAACCTATATAATTAAAAATTCATTATGGATTCAGAAAAGGGTTTTGGCCTGGTTTTTTTGATATCTATACTAGCACTACAAAACAAGGACACTCATATAAAGAGTCATTGACAGAACAGGACTTTAAAAAAAAGTAACTAACCATTCACAATTACACTATTTTAGTTATTAAAATGATTTTTAGTATGTGAGATAGTAATATAACTAAGTTCACATAACAATTAACCATTTGGAAACACTTATGCTATGCGGTCTCCAGTTACGCAGCATGAATTAGTGAGAACTTGGACAATAAATGAGTAGTTTCTTAAAATCTTTTCTTCTTAAAATCATTGTAGAAGTTAATGGACTCCTTTATGAATGTTTTGTGACACAGTGCTGAAGCAGAAAAAAGTAATTGCCATTCTTCAGAACTTTGCCAGGACATCCATAGCTTCAAAAACTTATATTCCACTTCCACAACACAAGTAGACGCTTATATCTTCTGCTGCGTTACTTGATAACACACGTAAGCACACAGTGAGAGGTATCCCTGGTCATTTCAAGGGGGTTGGATTAGATGACCTTTGAAGGTCCCTTCCAACCCAAAGTATACAATGATTCTGTGTTGTAAGGGGAAAGTGATTGATACACTTGGATGTTCCATTCCTAAATGACAATAAGCTCATAAGTATTGCACAGATATTTATGGGTTGCAGAGCATGCAGATTGAATTCAGGTTATATTTCAGGAACAATAAAATGTTAAACTGTGATGGCAAAATTAAAGAGATTGGCCTCGAAGATCAATTATTACCCTTTTTTAAAAATATGTAATTATGAGATGATGGTAATTTTAACAGAGTTTAGAAGAAGACATAACTGTAGTAGTCTCTCAGGTGTTACCATCTGCTTACTACTAAACACGAACACATTTCTTCTCTTGTGTCAATTTCTGAGAGGCTGAGGCTTGAAAAAGTAAATTCCTTCCTTACTGGGTCAAGGTACTCAGCCTTATATTAACAGGGAGCTTCAATTTCCACTTAGACCTTTTTGAGATGGGCTCACAAAGAATGAAGATAAAAGTTGCTATAGGCATGTGCTCAGCTCAGCTCTGGAAATGACTAAGATGGAATGATGCAAAATGTGTAGCATTATTTCAACATGCCTTTCAACCTGAAGCTTCTCTCAAAATAAAAGTCCCTTATTTTAGTGTTTTATGTTAAGAACAGTCCAACTGGAGGCCTGACCCTTCATAACCTTGAGTGCTTTTTGGTTTTGTGGTTTCATTTTTTTGGTCTGATGTCCCCATTTGCCCAGGAGGCAGAACAGAGACATCATATCAAGATGAGTGATTTCAAATAGGCCAGAAACTAGAAATAACAAATCTTTGAAAAAAAATCCAGAATCTGTTTCCAAGAGATGAAACTCTGAGAAATTTCAGGTTCTGGTAAGTTTTAGTTACATGTCTTGAATGTTTATCCCATAATAGTCCAGAATATTTGAGCTTGCAGGGCTTTTTATTGAATAAATGGTTTAAATCAACAAAGTGGCTAGACCATCCTGTTGGTTGTTGACTGGAAGCAGCAACCAAATGAAATTCACAATTTTCTACAGCACAATATTGTAATAACGATGTAGGTACTCAAGACATGGGGCAAGAATTTGAGTTATGCTTAGAAAAACTACAAGAAAAAAAGTTTAAATGGCAGAAACACATTAGACATGTAACAATGAGATGAAAGTTTGCTAATTAATTGTCCTGTGTAGAAGACCTCAACCAAAAATGAATAGGATGAAGTAGATTTATCATCTTACAGATTAGTAAGATGATATATTCTGTTTACTTCTGTTTACATAATTCTCTTTGGTTATAATTTGAAATGTGATATTGGAAAGCATTTACATATGCTAAAAAGCAGTTTACTACTGAAAGGTTAGCTTAC
The DNA here is from genome assembly GCF_964273445.1 of Streptopelia decaocto. Lineage (NCBI taxonomy): Eukaryota > Metazoa > Chordata > Aves > Columbiformes > Columbidae > Streptopelia > Streptopelia decaocto. Next base: position 99,814,716 of record NC_138655.1, read on the forward strand.
CTCTCTTTAACATGTACTATTTTTTAAATAAATCATATAAATCAAAATGCAGCTTGAACTGGGAGATGGATTATTAATGAAATGGTTTTTAATTGTTGAAGATTCTAAATAATACATTTAATGAAAAATAGAGTTAAAAATGTTTCACTCAGTATGCAGATTCACTTAAATTTTATGTAGTAGTGAGCACATTAATTTGGAAAATCCTAGCACACACCAACAAAGCAAATCTATTACACAATATAAGGAAAAATCATTACACTCAAAACTTAGGAACTAAAAAGTTTCATTTTCCCAGAATCATCAAAAAGTTTTTTCACTACTTCAATACAATTAGAAAAAAGCTTCATTTGAAGACAATTTAGTTCAATATATAATTAAATTGGAGTGTGTTACAAATACAATAAAATTAACAATGCACAAAGCAACAACAACAAAAAAGTTCAAGCTCTGATTTTAAAATATAGGCATGTGCAATTGCAGATGCCCAATATATCTTTACAGATAAATGGTCTGAACAATAAAAGCAAGTATTAGGAATGTAACAGGCTCTATGTGTGAAGAAGTGTCCAAGTACTTAAAGTACTCAGAAAATTCAGAATATAGGCACAGGTCTATTATCTTCAAACCACCAGTGCTAATTGATAAACTTTATGTTTTACCTACAAGTATTTAATGTTAAAAACCCCTTAATTTGCCCTTTTACTATTGGAAAAGCCTCTCTCTTCCTCACACAGCAAAAGCATTGAATCAATTGCAATCTTGATGTTGAAGTGTGTGTTGCAGTTCCCATAACAAGAAATTTATCTTTGCAGATTCTGATGTTAACATATTAATTTTCCTTACTATAGTCATAATATAATCACTGTCATTTGTACATGTCGTTTTTCTCAAAAGGAACTGGATGTTTAAGATGGAATACTGGCTCTACCCCCTCTCTCAGCTCTACAGTCTCTTACAACCTTTCTTCTTTTAGTCCAGAATCATTCTTATAATATAAACCCAATAAGGAGGAGCAGTGAACACAAATGACTTAGAGAGGTACTGCTTCACCCACAAGATAAAACTGAAAGAAATGAATGGAGGGAAAAGTGCGCAGGAGATAAATAACAATTTTATTCCTAATATGTTGTTTCCTTAAAGTGAGCTTGAGTCCAGGAAAAGGACATTTATATTAACTTGCAATACCACTTAGCACCATAGACTACTCTATTAATCCCAGATGGAAACAGTTAATAAAATAATAAATCAGTAAAAATAGTAAATCCTCCAGTGGACTGAAATATTACAAATATTTCTAGTTTGAGTGGCATTACCAATTTAAGGTATCACATTAACGGCAATTTAAGAACTCCAGTTCCTCTGCTTTTCAGCCATTTCAGTAACCTCTGTAAAACAAACTCTCCATTACTCATTTCTATATAAAATTCTACCTTCACCTAGACAGTTTGGTCTTTTTATTGTCTTTCATTTTCTTAATCAGAAAAAAGGACTATTGGGCTTCCTCACTACCCTTGCGTACCAGGCATAGCTCATCTAAAAGTTACCAGAGACCTTAAGGAAGGCAGCACACACCATCAGTCTGTTTGCAATTGGTAGTACTTGCTGTTGAGGTGACAAACCAAAGAGCAATATAAGCACTAACATGTCAGCAAATCATTTCAGTTTGATGTAAAGTCCCTGCCAGATTCACTTCTGGGTTTCTGACAGTGCAAGCAGGAAAAGCCAAGGCCATGGAGCCCCTCAAGAGGGAACGCCTGTGGGGAAAGGAAAGGGGAGGGACTCCCTTCTGGAGAAGAGAGGGTTAATCAAATACCTGGAAGGTCATGTGACGTGTTGAAACTTTTTAGAAAATGAAACGTGCTTGTGTGATTTCTGTATTCATTGGACTTGGAAAAAATAGTTGCAATGAAGAGTGAAATTATTCTAACAATTTCCTGAATGAGTTTGGAGGGAGTGAAGGATACCATGCAGGAAGGACCAGAAAAGAGTAAAGCATTTCAACATTTTAAAGCAAAATTATTTTATTTCAACACATAAAAAGGCACTTATCAACAGTTCCAAAGGAAGATTTTTACCTCATACCTACAAGAAAACTAAAAAAAAGATCCAAATAACCCAAAACAATGATTTCTTCTCTTTTTCTTTTCCTTTTTTTTCCTCCCCAGTAAAACAGCAATAAATTTAATATTCCATTTTTGTTTCACCAGGAAATATATTTTTATCTCTTCCTTTCCTTTCCTTTCCTTTCCTTTCCTTTCCTTTCCTTTCCTTTCCTTTCCTTTCCTTTCCTTTCCTTTCCTTTCCTTTCCTTTCCTTTCCTTTCCTTTCCTTTCCTTTCCTTTCCTTTCCTTTCCTTTCCTTTCCTTTCCTTTCCTTTCCTTTCCTTTCCTTTCCTTTCCTTTCCTTTCCTTTCCTTCCCTTCCCTTCCCTTCCCTTCCCTTCCCTTCCCTTCCCTTCCCTTCCCTTCCCTTCCCTTCTCTTCCCTTCCCTTCCCTTTTTCCCTTCCCTTCCCTTTTTCCCTTCCCTTTTTCCTTCCCTTCCCTTCCCCTCCCTTCCCTTCCCTTCCCTTCCCTTCCCTTCCCTTCCCTTCCCTTCCCTTCCCTTCCCTTCCCTTCCCTTCCCTTCCCTTCCCTTCCCTTCCCTTCCCTTCCCTTCCCTTCCCTTCCCTTTTTCCCTTCCCTTCCCTCTCCCTCTCCCTCTCCCTCTGCCTTTCCTTTCCGCTTTGCTTTTCTATTTTTCTTCTTTTTCTTCCCATACTAGAAGCATATGAACACAACTAGAAGCATATGAACACAAAGGATGAATTCTTGGTCCCCAGCAAAGCCAACAGAAAAATTTCCACTGACCTCAATAAGAATGGGATATCATCCAGAATGCTCATATTCCTGAGACCTTTGTACTATATGCACAATAAATTACAGTTGGTGTCCACCTGTCATTTTGAATTTTTCTGATTGTCACTTTTTTTTCATTTCAGAATTTTTTTTAACCATCTGATTTTTGAGCAATGGGTTTCAGATATTACGAGAGGGATGAGACACAGGGATTTTGTATCACTCTGTGATGGCCCCTGCCAAGTGATAATAGATTGACATTGACAAATCCCTAAGAGCTAGACCTGACAGTTAATGGATGCTGTGAGACCAGTATCAGAGAACAGTCTAAGGTTAAGAGGGCAGTGTGAATACTCCACACTCATCTGATTTTGAGTCTTCCAAGCTAAATGTGTTGAGTGGGAGAGAAAGTGGACCAGCAATGGCAAAGGGAAAGCAGAGGGAGAAGAGACAGTACAGTGAAATCTTTACATCGAACCCGACAGATTGCAGAATTCTTCACGGACTACAGGTAGTGATGATTTATAGGTGGTAAGCTTCAATTTGGGAGGCCATAAGCACATTCTTTGATCTAGACTTCTACAGATTTGTTTCCTATGTACTCAGTAAGTAATAAGTGATTTGCTATTGATTTGTCCATAGGCAGAAGAAAAGTGGATTGGTGCTGTAACCCCAACGTGAATGGGAACTTCAGGGACACTGCTACAGAAGGGAAATGCACACAGACTGAAAAATTTACAGATACTTTTAATGGGCCAAGTTTCTGGCTCCCCAAAACTCTCCAGCTAAAGCTTTAAAATTGTCAAACTCTACACAATTGCATTTACTTTAAATCATGGTATTTGATCACAGCTAACAACAGAAATATATGGTAAAAGAAAATCTCTTAACAATCACGACCTGAAATCCTATGCACAGATTCCAAATATACAGTAAGTAAACATTATCTTAAAGAGGTTAAAAGGTTGTAAAGAATAAGTACGTAAGGTAAGAGTCCAATCTACAGCAAATGCTTTTCCAGTTGCATAACAAGTTCATTATTTAGTTCCATAGATAGTGCAAAACTGTACAAAGCTATCCCCATGTTTTACATCATAAAGCTGAATGACCATTTTGTCATTAAGGGCAATTTTCACTCTAGAAAATTGCATTGATTTCTGCTCCTAAACTACAATGTTATGGGCTTAAATATAGAATAATAAATGAAAACTGTCTGATGCAAAAAAAAAAATACTGCTTCAAGAATGTCTTTTAGCATTTAAACTTACTCACACGACAAGCTGTATGTGAGTTGTATCTACCACACCATGTCCTGACCACATTTACTTATATTATTTTAATCACAAAACACGTTCATTAATTGGTTAAGTAAATCTCAGGAGTTTGCTTTATTTTCTGTAAGCATTGTAAGGAATGAAACTTTACTAATAGACATTGCTCATGGACAGATATAAAGAAATGGGAGACATGTAAAAATTGATAATACATTGCAACTCTTCTTAATGTTATTTTGCTAGGTTTAATAAAGGCTAAATAAGATTGGAAAAGGGAATAGCTTGCAGCCCAATATAATCAGCAATGAAACTCCAGTTACCTTCCAACAGACATAACATTTGTTCCAATATAAAATCACAATACATGAGAGTTTCTACCTTTGAATTATAAAACAAAGAAAAAAAAAAAAAAAAGAAAAAAGTTCAAATCAATTTTTTTTTTTTTTGCTTTGGGTTGTTTAATTGTTTTTTTAGACTTGCTTTGTTTCTGGTATCTTCAGATTACTTTACAAAACCAAAGTCAGCTAAACTCTGTTTTATGCTCAATTTACTAAAAATTTCCCTGCTCAAGGACAGCTTCACTAAGAGTGAATAACTGGGCTTTAAGAAGCCAGTTCCTTCACCAATGAATCTTTCACATAATGGTTTGAAACAACAGCAGCAGTATACCATAACTGATAAATTTTTTTGATATCTAAATACTTGCCCTACTCTATTTTGAGTAATAGTAGCTTTAGTCCATGAAGAAAGAAAGGAGGACTATAAGAGGTTATAAAGTTTGCCTCCATGTCTGTACATTATCTAATAATCAGTTCTCTCCTCTAGAAAAATAGAGGAAAATAAAATAAAAGTACAGTAAACAACTTTTTTTTTTTTATTTCTAATGACTACAAAACATGTATAAATTAAGGCCAGCCACTTATAAGGACTGAAGCAACTGTCATACTCTGATTGATGCAATAAAGCAGTAAATCAGTCAACCTGCTTCAGGGATCAAAAGTACTATAAGCATGAGACAGGATTTTTGTTTCTGATCTGCAATCACCCATTTCAGTGATTAAATAATAAAACACTGAAGTGTGTGTGTGTACCTGCACTATCAGTTTAATTGTAGACTAATTTTCGTATGGCAATAAGGGAAAAAATCTATTATTTTATTTTCTCCTAGGGATTGCAGAACTGAGATGTTCACAGTAATATGATATATCACATATGTAATGTATACATAATATGTAATTATATACCAACAGCCAAATTCTCAGGGTGAATAAAGTAGAGCTTTTCTATCCTCTTTTTGAAGCTGTGTAATTTTGTAATAGCTGCAATCAGAAACATATTTTATAAGCACTATAGAGTAAGTCAGGGTGTATGGTAAATCAGAAGATCATTTACATAGACTTTCCTGTTTGCTAAACCGGGTTATTTTATCTTGTTAAAACTGAAATCTTAGGCCACAGGAAGGTAAGACATTTTGAAGAAAAACTGATGAAAATTTGAGACAAGTTGAGTCATCCATTTCATGAGTACATGGGGGAAAATAGTGAAAACCACTTTTAACTCTTAAAATAATTTTCAAGACCAAACCGAGCATTAAGAGGAAACGTTACGAAAGTTCCTAAAAAGGCATTGCTAAGGAGCAGACCTAGATAAAAGACAGTTAATTTGCTCACAGATATTTATTACCTCAAAGTGTCTAAATAAAATGTAGCTTTTAAACTATTATCCAAGCAAAACCAATGATTTTAACTGGTCCTTTTTACTCCGTATTGATATTCTGTAGAGAAAAACATACATAAGCACAATTCCTTATAACACACCCAATACCAACAAGCATAATTTCTAAATGTAAAGAACATCCTGAAAATTAGTAATAAATACTCTTTCTCCTCCAGTTTGACTTTCTTAAAAACAGTGCCTTGAATAAAAATCCACGGTCCCTGTTTTCAAGTGAGGATAAGCAGTATATAAGGTTTATAAGCAAATGCGCAGTTAAAATGAAAATGTATGGAAAATAATTTTCTCAAGAGTACATCTCTGTTTTTGAAATCATAATCACAGTGTGAATTTACATATGGTACATGGAAAGAGAATTAAAAATGCAAACCATAATTTAGCACATGAGAGAAAACTAAAAATGCAGACCATTATTTAGCACAACAAGAATGGACATTCATGAAACAATTGAAAAATGCATGTTTACATTTAGCATTCTACTTTGCTATTTTCCCAAAAGAAAATCTATATAAATTTATATTGTTTGTTCTTTGCTTTTCTCTGATAGTTAGAAAACAGCTGGTTCTACTGTGTTGGACTTTGGCTAGATTGCAAGGCTCAATAATCTGTCTCAGCTCAGGGTTAAGTGATGGAATTCATTTAAATGCCCCAGAAGTAATCATCCACAAAGAGTACATTATTTCTCTTTTATGAATTTTCAAACCTAATACTGATGGGTGGCATGCAATTAAACCTGATCAATATGTAATTTAGGTGGGCTGACATGTTTTCAAATTCTCAGAATATAGATTCTTTCAATATTGCAAGAGCTTAGTGAAATACTCAGCCTTCATGGAACAGCCAAAGCAGTTTAGTACAGTAAAACAACAAAAATATGCCTAATCCAAAGACAAATGGTAGAGAAATTAAACTTACAGACGCTAACTTTTCCAAGAATTAATTATCTTAGTAATAAATACAGACTATTCTTAGCAGAATTAAAATAATTATTTTGATAGAAATTAACATGCAGATATAAAGGCTTATGTACTGCACTATATAAAGCTGTGGATTGTTTTTTGACAGTGTTTAAACATAGCTCTGAGAAAACTAAGTTATGATAACTGCCAGTTATGTATCACAAATATTTCTTCTGAAAGACTGTATTAGCAAAAAATTAAAGAAAACATTGTTTGCTTTTTTCAAAATGTGAATTATCATAATTATCCTTTGTGTTAAACTGATAAACAAGGAGAAGTACATTGCCTTGTGACCCTAAAGGTCGTGAGTGACAATCTCTAGTATTACTAATTACCTTCCTGTCATTTACACAATAAGAATTACACTTGAGTTCTTATAATCTTACATGGGCCATTTTAAAGTTTATGCCCGAGGTTCTAGCATGCATCCTCTTCTGTTTGCACAGGCAGAACCTGCATTACTGTCCAGAAAAAACATAATCACACCTTTTTCTCTAAGAAAGCAGTATTTGACAAAGCAAGGATTTTTAAAATCATTAGTTATTTACAGGACTGATGTTATAAAGCTCATTTATAATTTTGATACAGGTTTTACATAAGAAGGAAAGACTGAATTGTCTGTTTTCTCTAGCTGTGATGCTTTACTATCACAAATAAACCAGGTATAAACAGCATTTATGAGATGCTTTTGTTTATCTTTTTAAATCTCTCTGGGGGTCATTTTTACTTCATTACGTAACTTCTGTAAATGCATGAATATTCCATAACCATGAAGCACAAATGTGAGCATCGCCTAGGATAACATTTCAGATTGTCAGACTCTGCCAATATCTGTTTTCTGTTTTAAGAGATTCTGAAATCCTCCTCTTTTGCACGTATCCCATAGGAAAGTATATAACTCATTCACTTCTGAAGTTTCGATCAGAGATAACCATAAGGAGTGACAGAATTTTGAAATATTTTTCTCATGAAGTGGGAACAGACTGGGAGAAAGTAGGTTCCTGATTTTCTCACAGCTATATGGGTGTAAATCCGTTGTAAGTCTGTTGACTTCAGCTGTTCTGGATCTTTAGAATGTAATTTCATGTAGATCAGAGGGATGCACACAGACCTCTGCCCCCCATGCACACTCAGAGACCACGATATTCATCTACACAACCCAGATTTATCCTGCAGAAAGTGACAGCAGCTTTGAACTGTGCTAAGCGAGGAAAGAAACCCATGCACCGTCTCTGAGCCCAGGTTTCCATCACAGTGATGAGAAATGTCGCCTCTCACAGCAAAGCAAGCGCAGCACTGAGACAGCTGGAGAGTGTGATCTGAGTGCCTACGCGCTCAAAACTCAATGGTAGGAGATCTGTGAACAGAGGTGCTAGGATATACATGTAGCCACAAATGGGAAAAAAATAGATAAAATGCTTCCTCTGGACTCCAGCTGGTACCTTTCTCCACTGCCTCAAGGTGCAACTAGTCCATTTTCTAAATTACCTGCCCAGCCTATGCACTAAGTAGACCTCTCAAGGTTTTAAATTAGCAAAGAACAATTGTCCCTCACAAAAGCCAAATAAAAGTCATTATTATTTTAGGTCAGCTGAACAAAAGGCAGGCTTTTCTATAGAGAAGGGGCCTATATTAGTAACAACTAATGAAGAAATTCAGATCAAAAAGCAAGAGCAGTCTACTACCAAAACAAATAAAAACCCCCAACTGTTCTACTGCACAGTTTGGTTAACTGCTGAATATAGAATATTTGTATGCTCAACCTCAGTAACTTTTCCTGTATTTTGTTCAGGACAGGATTTCAGTGATTGTCACAAAATCAAGAAACTAAACATCACTACAAATATTATAAATATTTTGTGAAAATATAGTAGATTTAGCTAAAAACTGAACCTCCTAGGTGCCAGTGTGCAACTAAGAAGAGGTAGCAGTTACAATATAAATTGAAAATAGAAATATATTCAATTTTCAGTAGGAAAAAGCACACTAGAATCAAGCAGCTTTATAAAAAATGCATTAAGAGTTTTCAACATCATGCTAAAAGCTGTAGGCCTAAATAGAAAACACTAATTAAAAATTTCTACAGAAAGCAATAGGTTACTATCCCAGCTCCAGGAAGGTATTTCATTTGTTAATTAATAAGCATTTATAATAGTTACAACTGATTGGATTTATACATTAGATCTATTGACTGTTTACTGTAAAACTCTAGAAAAATCTTCTACAAGGATTTATTTGTCCTTTTAACAAATATGAATATAGTATCATTACAGCAGACAGGAGGGGCTCTAGCCCAAACCACACAGAGGTTTTGCATGCTTCCAGCATTCGCCAAAATCCATGGGAGCTGGCTGATGGCAGGCATTACACGGAGCCCAGTGGGATCCAGCCCACCCTCACCTTTAATAAAATGGTAAGCAAGTAACTTCAATGTGTCATTTCAAAATGCCTGAAGTGATACAAAGGGGAAGACTTTCACTGAGCTATTTGCTGGTCACTGGAACAGAAATGACAAAGGATTCTGTCCATTAGTTTTTCAATACAGTGTTCAATAGCAGTAGGAAATTGATGGTGTAACAGTGGCATCACATTGGGGAAACTTATGATGTGGACAATAGCACTTCCAATAAAAGGGCTTTTGATTTTCTGTGTGTCAAACTGTTTTAATATTAGGGCATTTCTAGGTCAATGAAGGGTTAATGTAGCATCATAAATCATACCCAAACAAGAGCCCTTAGCTGCCTATGTTGAAATAGTATTCTACTAAGGTCTATTAAGTATTAGGAGAAGAAAAGGAAAAACACACACAAAAGTAGGTTGCAAAAGCAATGCAATACCGCATCTATTCTGCTGCCCCCAAACTGACATTGACACAGTATACCAAAGAGAGTGAATAATAGGTGAATTAGAAATTAATGATTCCTCTGCTATGTAAATGGCAATTAAAGGACATGCCATGCTGCAGGGTCTGTCCTAAAACTCTTCTCTATTTGTTTGGTTTGAAATTCATAGCATAATTAAAAGCTGGTATGTGTTTACTGAAACACAGACATCCAGCCACAAGATGCACAGAGATGTTCTTAAATTTATATTTACAAATTCACCTTTAAAATATAATTTCAGGGGGAAAAAAATGTTATGTAGTTAATTTCTTGGTATGAATAAATAATGGTTGCACAATGTAACACTTTATACCTTCAATAAAGAACAGTAGCAAAACTCAATAATTTACATTGATTATAATCCTACACATCGAAGTGTTACTCTAACAAAGCAACACAGTGGCTGCTATTTATAAGTGCCTTCTGTCCTGTAAGGTGCTAGAAAGAAACGTTTTCCTTTCATTGTGTCAAACTGTTAGGTTTTTAACTCATAAAAAACATCCTTTCATCTCCATTACATGTAAGTGCAATTAGTAAAATGACAAATTCAATAAAAAATAGAGGGGTTGCAGTAAAGGAATGCATTTGTTGTTTTGATCATGCTTTTTGTTTAGAATGGCTACATCTATCACGTAAGGTATAGAGAAAAGGCTTTTGGAGCAAAATAATTCTTTAGGGACACTGTCAAACAGGAGGCAATCACAGTCCAATACTGGTTTACTATTGAGGCAGTAAGATCTACTTAAAATAATAATTCCAGTCCAGCTTTGGGAGTTACTGTACCTTGTAGTCAGTCTAAGAAAAGAATGATTCAGAACTTGGTAAACTTCGACACATTTGTCATTTAAAATCTGCAAATTCCTGCAATATTCTGTGCTAGCATGTGAAACAAATGGGCTTCTGGGAGGGAAAGCTGCATTGACAAACTCAGCAAAGAGCAATTTTCTGTCATTTAATGAAGAATGGAGGGAGGCCTTGATAAAGTACCCGCTCATTACAAGTTTGTTTTTGTATGTGTGCCGGTGTGAGAGACAGAATGTGTGTGTGTTGATGAAAGGGTAATCTCACTAGTTCAATCTTCTCAGACAAGCTGGACTTGCTAAAAGCACTCTTTATTTTCTTGCAAATTCAGTTAGACACACTTTCACATACATAATATAATATCTGCATGCTGGTGTTTCATTTTTGCTAAATGATGCAAAATGTTTATTCCTGCTCATATGTTGTCTCTCTTTGCCTGAAATGCACTGGTCAATTGACCAAGTGTTTTTCTCCCACCTTAGCATATAAGAAATGCTATAAAAATGGGGAAAAGTTATAGTTCTATACTTTTTTAATATAAAGCAGCCAAATGTTTATTATAGTCAGTTTTCAGAACCAGCCCAGTCTGTGCTGCGTGCATATTGTCCTAGGTAACCTCTGAAAATAAGACTATGATTACCTGTTTTCGTCCTCTGCTTAATACCAAAAGCAGAATAAACAGATTGTTTATTAGTATAATGAATTTATTAGTATAATTAATTCAGCTTTGTTGTTTAGTGTAGGAGGGCTGCAGTTTAACCCAGAAGAAATTAGCAAAGCATGTATTAAGAAATACTCATATATTGTGAGTGGGTGCACATTATCCTTTAATAACTTTTAGTCCTCAAAGAATTACTGTAGCTGGAAGTCAGTGAAACAATGTTCATAAAGTTAATTACATGAAGCCACTGCAGAGCAATGGATTGGGTGGTATGTTGGTTACAACTATAATAAAATACGTCACCCAATGCCATGCATTGCTGGCTGGTTTCTTTAATGAAACAAAGTTTTTAATGTTTACCTTTCTTTATTATAAAGGATTGCATTTATAACAAGTGGTATGCTTTCCACTTAAAACATCTCTCATATGATTACTTTTGTATTCCTGTGGGTGAAAAGTATTTCTTGAGTTGGTTAAACATAATTAACTATTTGCGCTGACAAAAATTAAGACAGCATAGTTATGACTGGACCCATTGCATATTCATATCTATCTCAGATTTTAAGACATTTGATGAGCACCCCAAGGAGCAAGTCCAAGGCTTCCTGAACAAGGTTCTGATTCCACTAAAGTCAATGAGGTAGATACACAGCCAGTTGGATTTTTTCATGCACTTCAGTGAAAACTTGTATCAGCTGGAATCTCAGTGTATGTACTTGTCATGATTTAACCCAAGCTAGCAATAAAGCCACAATAGCCACTCACTGAGGCCCTCCCCACCCAACCCCAACAGGGGAGAGAATCAAAAGGGAAGGGAGAAAATTTGATTGAGATAAACACAGTTTCATAAAATAACAAAATACTAATACATTACTAGTAATTATATATATATATATAAAATAAAAATAAAAATAAAAGATACTCAAGGCAATTCTTTATGAACTCTGTCCACAACTGGTGTGTATTTTGTCTTAGATATAAGAAGAAAGAGATTAAATTGATTTTACTAGTGGCTAGATTTACCTTAGCCATTTTATGTCATGCAACACTTATAGTTGTGGTTGGTAAACAAACACCAGCCTGCTAACATCATTAACCATATGCTTATACATAAGTAAAGAGGTAATTTCTAAGAAGCTGTGATGGCTGATCCTGCATTAGCAAAACAAAACAAAACAACAAAACAAACAAAAACCTCCAACCAAACAAAAAAAAAAACCCAACAAAACAAAAAAACCCCAAACAACAACAACAACAAGTTTTCTCAACTTTTTTAAGTGCACACTTGTAATTATATGCTCATAACACGTGCATGCCAATTCTATATTTCCCTTCTATATTTCCCTTCCATATTTCCTTCTATGTATTTCCCTATATTTCTTTTCTACTTTGAAGCGATGGTGCTTCGTCTTCCCAAGTAACTGTTATGCGTGATGGAGCCCTGTTTTGCTGGAGGTAGCTGAACACCTGCCTGCTGATGGGAAGTGGTGAATAAATTCCTTGATTGGCTTTGCTTACATGCGTGACTTTTGCAACAGCCTGAAAAAGAGAAATTTCTTAGATACCTAGTTCTAACAATGTGCAAAACAAAACTTTTAAAAAGTCCTTAAAATATAGTTCTTACAGTGTTTCCATACAGAAGCCAAAAGCATGGTGTTCCATTATTTTTGAGAAGAGCAAAATTAGTATTTACTAACCAAAGCAGTTAGCAGGTTTGATGCTGAAGCATTGCAGTAGATACAGCATTCCAACTGATATCAGTTCCCAAAATTGAGAGCCAGTGATATATTACATGTTCTGGGCCTGATTAAGCATTTGCTTGTTATACAGTCATAAATCTGCTTTTGTTGGCCAGGTACATCAAACTTGCAACTTCTTTGTATTGTTGTAAGACATATTTGGTCCACACAGAACTCTCATCCTTCTCATTTTTTTGCTGGTAGAACTCTTCTCTCTGTTGTGCATGTGCTGCACTTGGACATAAATTAATTATGGCTCTTAACAAATGTGGTCTTATCATGAAAATAAGATAACACATTGTAATTGGAGTTTTAGCTTGTAGGCAACTGCAAGATTTCACAGCACAGCTATTGAGACTAAGAAAGCTTACTGGAAGTTTCACATTAATGCATGAACATCTTTGCTTATATAAGCAAAAGAAATAAAAGTTTTTTTTTCCTTAAAAATAAAACAAAACACAAAACAAACAAACAAACCTCAATAAAAACCTCAAAACCAACACCACAAAACCCCAAACACTCAAAAACCCCTAAACTAAAGCAAACAAAAAAACTCACCCAGCATTTCAGATCTCAAGCCTCACAGACTCTAGTCTAATCAAGTCTACTTAGATAAAATTCACCTCTACATGAATATATCCAGTTTTCACACACAACCTTACACAAATACTTGCATGGGATTGTTGCTTCAGTGTAGCCAGAATGCATTCTAGGAATGCATTAGTGCCATACACCCTCATTGAAGACAGCATGGAGAATCATTGCCTCACTAAAGTACTGGATGATGCTTATTGAATAAGACAAGAGGCACTTGAAACAAAAAAAAAAACCCTTGACTTATAATGCACAAAAGTGAAAATAACCCCCTAAATTTATCATTGTTTTCTTGAGTGCTGGTTTAAATAGTGCTTTCCTGGAAGCACTTTGCTATATCTCTTCAGAAAATATTATTTTCCTAAGGTATTTTCCCACTTGCTGATTTGGAATGAAAAACTAAAGTAAAACCAAAGAATTCATAGCATAATTCAATCAAGTATTCTGAAAACCCATGAAATACACTTAATGACAGGAAATTTGAAGAAGATTCCCAACCTTTTAAAAATCTTCCAAGGAATTATTGAGTTTTAAATGATAATGGTGGCTGTATAATCAGGACCTAAATAATACATACAATAAAAGCCTGTATTTATGTGTTGTGCTCTTTTAATGAAAGAATCCATAATAAATTTCTAAAAGATTACATAGCTATTGGCAGAGGTTGCTTTCCAGGGGTAGACTTCCAAAAAAATTTAAAAGAAGGTAAAAAAATTCCTGCCTATTTGTTCTGACAAGGCATATAAACCACCTTTTGTTTTAAGGTTTTTGTTTGTGTTCATATGTTTTTGTTGTTGCTGATTACTGTCTAAACTACATCCCTCTATAGGATATCCATGCTGGTGTGCACAGCTGCATGGCAGAGTGTTGGGTTAACAGATGGATCCTCTGTTCCCAGTGGCAATGTGCTCAGTTCAGGCTCACACAGCCCCTTAAGCCTTGGTACCATTTCCATCACTAAAAATCTGGATCAGTATGGTCAAAGATCAATGTATCTTTAGTTGAATTTTTCTAGTCATGGTTAATTGGATCACATCAGCCACTGGGAAGTGAAAACTAGTGGGCTGTATGGTCGAAGTCCCCTTCTTCCAGAAGCACTAAACACCACGTTTTGTTGGCTTTACATCAACTCTGTACCAGATGGGAAAAATCATGAGGTTCCTGGTTAGACTTGTACAAGTGCTTCTTTTCCCAAATACAAGAGGTACAAAACCAGTAAACAATCCAGGAGACTTATTTCTCGATCCATGAATAAAGTATCCTCTTACACTACTATACTCTAAATGGCTTTGCAATGCTGTACATATCTGGAGAACAACTCTCATCTTTGAGATATGTAAGATATGTAAGTAGCAATGGAACATAAAAATTTCCCAAATGTCTCACAGAGACAAGCAATGTTTGGATAATCTCCACATTATTTTTCTTTTCAATATTGTCCCACACCATCATTTTTTTCCTCTAAAACTTACTTCCAAAAGCTCTTTCCTTCATTTCAAATGGTAATTTGGATTTGCAGAATTGAAAATAAAAGTTGCTATTTCACTACTTGTATAAATACAAGCCTGATCAGAATATAGTATATTATTGGATTTTTAATTTTCTTTTGAAAAGACCAAGCTATGTTAAGCAGCCTTCAGCAAGCTGTCACAGATGAGACCAATACGCACATCCTGACTTAACACACATCAGGGGTTGCCAAGGATACGCTGTCAGGGGACTAGGGTCAGAAGTCAAACTGACCAATATTGAGTAAATTACATTGGTTCGAATGATTCCCCCTGAGCTAGTAATGATATAACATGCACATAGTTTTGTTCTGCAGATTGATAAATACTGCATTTGAAGGCTAAAGAAGGAAGAAACCATGGAAAAATGATTCTCTATAGACTAACATAAACATTCATTCACATTATCTTGAGATTTAAAAAGTACTGTCATTGAAATGATCTCTATTCCTTTCCCTAAGAAATGTAACAAAAGGACTAAGGTTTTTCACTTCAAAAAGCAAAACAGGCAGTAAACTAAAATAACTGGAAAGGGCAACATAGGCAAAAGGAACCAAAGGACTTTTCATACGCTGTACCTTGTACAGTCATCTATTGATATTAAAGATATTACAAAATCATTACTAAGTAGAACAGTTCATGACATCTTGCAATAGATAGCACAAAGTTTCCTTATTTCCTGCCCCCCTCTTCCCATACTTAAGAATACTATTTTTTTTTTTACATTCATGAGTCACCTGAAAGAAATAGTAAAAGTTTGGTCCCAGATTTAAAATTATTATGCCTGTCTGGATGCTTTTGTCTTGAAGGTGCTGTCTAGTATCTGAATTCTACTAAAATAACTTTTGACAAATTCACTGTGCAGCAAATGAAATACACTGGCCTTGTGTTAATGTTTGAACTAACTTTAGGCAAGGTCTATTGGCAACTGAAAGCACAAGTATAAGAAAGAGTCTGATGCTGACCAACCAACACATCTCACAAGAGCCTTTTCTGATTTCTTTGAGGCTCAGTGAGAGATGACATTTGTAAGATCAGTGAAAGAATTCTAAGAATGTCAAATAAGTATAATGGAGAAGTGTTTGACTTTTCTTTAGTCCATATTTTCCTTTCAAGATCCTCCTTTCCATCCTTTTACAGTTCAGTTTGTATTTTTAGCTGAATACCTATTTTCAAGGCCACATTTACTATATTTTTTCTTCAAGCTATTTCTTTCTTCCTCCTCAATGCTTTCCCCCCGCCTTTATCCTTGCAACCAGTGAGCACGGACAGCAAATTTTCTTTCCACCTTCCGTATCTGTGTCTCCAAACTAACAGTATCTTTCAAAACAAGGTACTTTACACTCTGTCAACAATGCTTTAAAAATCGTTCTTGTCCCCTGTATGATGATTTTTGTCACCAGTGGTTATATAATATTTGCATATACATGCACATATCATTGTTTGTTACCAAACACTCGGTACCAGGTTGTGAACAGATTTCTCCATTAACCTTCTGTCAGAAAATAACATAACCTCATTTTCTCACAAATGCAAACAGTTTCAGATCCTGTCTCTCCTTCTCTGTCACTGCTTGGGTTCTGTGTTATGTAGATAAACTCTACTGAAGAAATATAGAAAAACGGCTGCTGCTCACAGATTTACGTTGTTCATGCTCATCGTTGTATAACAGTTGTCACGAGCACTCTTAGCAAAGCTCACTGAACAGTCAACCAACTACCAATTCCTTTCTAATCCAATTTCTGCGTCTCGTGTATTAAACACTGGAGAGAAAAAGTGGAAGCTTCATCATGGACAAAGTGAACCCCACTGCAACCACTTCCCTCATGCTAGTGTATTTTTTGGCTTCAGTGAAACCTACCAACCAACAGATCTGTCTACAAACCTTCTGAGGAGGAAGGAAAGGGTAGCAAGGAACAACTGTGTGGTGTAGGGGAAGGCCTATGGTTACACCAGATTAAATGGCACAGATCCCTGTGGTCAAAGAGCAGTGGAGAAGTGCCTGCAGTGAAAGGCACTTAGAAATTGCCCAGGAGCTCCTCTTAGACATTAGCTACTCCACTCTTTTTGGCACAGCCACCAGTCAAGCAGAGAAGACAGTTTATGAAGCAGTGCAGTGAGATGCCACCTCTCCACTGAGGAGAGACCGCTGACTCCCAGACCTGAGCTGTGATCCAGTTTCTGTAGTAGCAGAAAGCTGTGGGTACTAACTTTTGGCTGAGGTGGAAGCCCATCATGACTGTTACTTTGCTTTGCTGGGCAGATTTCCAGAATGCACTTAAGTGTACTTTTCCAAGAACAGCCAAAAACAATTAGGTCCCTTTTCTAGGACAATTCTATTCTTGGATTTTGAGGAAGATAAATTTTTCTACCCTCAATTAATAGAATTACACTAAAATACAGAGGATATAATATACAAAATAGCAATGCCAGTGAAGAAGAACTGTAGTCATAACGGACCATAACACTAAAAAATGTCAGATGCATTTTCAACATTAAATATTTTCATATTAATTTCATCTTCATCTGCATATGCATCCAATTTGCTTTTTCATCAGAACTAAACACAGGACTTACACATGCATCAGAAATCTCTACTATATAGCTCAGCAAAAGGAATAATTATAGCACTCTAAATTTATAATGGATTTTAAAGGAATGTGCAATGTTACTTTAGCATTGATAAATGCTGTTAAGAAGACAACATATATAAGATGTGAAAACAATTACAATGAATAGAAGTAGGGAATAGGTATAAGATCTCAGTCTATAGAAGAGCAGGGTTGGGTGGTTGGCTCTTGGACTGAACAGATGTGAGAGTAGTAACTGCTCCATTTTTCACATGTAAATCTGGCAATGCATTTCCTGAATATTAGGAAGTTTGGTTACCCTCACTACTCCTTATTTGTTAGGCTGGTACTTCTATGGCCAAGTGTTGTAAAGCCTGCCCCAAAACAGAAGCATAAATGAAATAATCAGTACACATGCAATGGTGGGAAGTGTAATGATATGACTGGCAAACTAGTTTGTTATCTTCTGAAACACCTGTTTGTTACATTCTATAGGTAGTGAGATTAGGGAGAAGTAAATATCACCCCACATCCTACTTAATTCAGTGTTTCAGAAGAGCTGTCACAGACCTACATACAAAAACGATCTATAGTTCCTCTTCTGCTGGACCAGTTGTACAAGTGAGAAAGTATGTTGCATAGAGAGGGACACCTTGCTTCAAGAACTGAGCTCTGACTGATCATTTTAAGTATGCTTAAGCTCCACATCCTGTATTGATTACATTGTAATTTCACTGTTGATATCAGCAGAGATGGTGACTTATGAGTGCAGTACTAAAATTATTCTACAGCAAATAATGACTGAGTTTATTAATAAATCACAGCTCCATTTATACAAAGAAGGTTAATTCTTTATAAAGCACACTACAATTATTTTATTCATGCTCTGGCAGCAGGATATATTTTTCTAAGAAGTGCAGTAAGATCTTCACTCAAAATTTAAACTGTTGCAAACAACTCCCTTTACACTTCCAGGCTTGCACCACTATTTGTAATGCATGGCTCACCTTCCTGGATAACAATGCTAAGGTCTCAGTTCTCCAAATAAGACAGGTGCAAAACAAAGAAGACTAAAGAGAGCATTGCAGAGTTACTCTATTCAAATATCTTGATTCTGATGAGAGCATTGTTTTACTAGAGGCACTATCTAGAAGTTAATTCAGCTAATTTGAAGGACTAACATGAACAAACATCTGCTGCTCACAGAAAAACAGTATGAAAAATTATATAGTACATTCATATGCTGCCTATGCAAATATCAGCTTCTTATCACCTGCCAGTTTCAAAAAAACATGTGAGTGCTCATTTACTAAGCAAGAATCTGCAAACCAAATCAGTTTGACGTATTCAATAGACACATAGCTTTACCCTCGATTGGCAAGACTAACTAGAATAACTAACTACTTCCTTTACAGAGTACAAAGCAAACTTGATCAAATAAAAATGGAAACCAGTACAAAGCAAACATGATCAAATAAAAATGGAAACCATTTCTGAGTTTGCCTAAGCCTACAGAGACTGCACGAAGGACAAAGCAGTAGAAGTCTGTTGTCTTTCCAGGTTATCTTTTTGCTGAAACCAACTTCCACATTTGCATTTTGCCCAACTTAAAAAAAAAAAAGGCTTAAAGCAAAAAGCACTACATAGAAGGAACTAAATGATTCATCCAAATGCTGCAAATACTGTATATTTTTTAATGTTGTTTTTGTTGGGATTCTCTAAAAAGTGCGAAAGGTAGTACTTCACAAATTTGATCCTCTCCATGGATAAAGTCAGTATTAGCTAATAAATGACAGTACTTTGAAAGCAGTGGAGCCATCTTCTGTAGCTACTTTAGTTGTTTAAAATGCTAATTAAAAAAAATCATTCACTGTAAAGGAGAATTACACATTTTAACATCTTTTTATTGTATTACCAAAAACAGTAGAATCTTCTAAAATCTCCCAATTTAAGGCCTCATTAACTTATGTAATAACTTTCACTGTGAATTCACAAAACTGTAGTTAAAGGTCAACAGGCATTTAGTATAAATGTTTAAAAAACATTCTCTCCATTATATAGTTAGAGCTAACTTGGGTATTTCACTTGAAGTAGAGATTCAAACTAATTCTTATATAGGAAATTTTGATCTGAAATGATGTGTACTTAAATTTCAGAATGAATTATCTTGTATTTTACAGGTAAATTAATGAGTATAAGTTAAAATTAACTAAAGATGGGTCTTTTAAGAAATATTGAAGTTTTGGTTTTTTTGTTTTTTTTTTTTTTTTCCAGAGGGTCAGAATCACTAAACAATACAGACTTTTTAAAATTAATGGATGCCAAGGATTTTCAAATTACTCATCATTTTATCCATTACTTTTGTAAGAAAATTCCACCTTTGGGGACATAGGCTAGGCAAAATGAAAATCCTTTTTTCCTTTGCAGGAAAAAAAATTCTATAGGGAAAAGAAATAGCAAAGAAAAATAAGGCAGCAAGATGATGTGGATACATGAAGGACAGGCTGAATGAAGAAACCCAGATTCATGTTTCACATTTGTCTCTTTGCTTTTTAGTATTACTCTGGCAATAAAGGAGAAGTAAAGGCAATTTAGATGGCCTATAGGCTTTGGTTCTTAGGTTAATCCAGAGAGGACCAGGACCAACAGAACCTCAGTGCTCACTGAGGCAACCATGTTAAGCATTTTGTCTATTCAGAATAACATTGCTATGGATAAATTAACTTGATGAAGAAAAGAAGACTAATATTCCCTTTTAAGTTCCACTTGTGAGACCACTTCAGAGGTGCCATGACAGTGTCATACTGGAATAATCCCAGTGGAAGGCCACCAAGGCAGTCAGGGGGCTGGAGCACAGGATGTACAGGAGACACTGGAGAGACATGGTATGTGCTTGTGGAGAAGAGAAGGATCAGGGGAAACTATATTGCTATTATTCTCAAATAGGAGAGTCCAGAGAAGGTGGGAGCCAGACTCTTTTTAGGGTGTGTGGTGACAGGACAAGAGGAAACAGGCACAACTCTGAGCATGGACAGTTTTTTTCACCATGAGGGTGGGTGACACTGGCACAGGTACCCAGAAGATATTTGACATCTCTGCCCTCAGAAGTGCTCAGAACTGGCCGGGATGTGGCCCTGAGCAACCTGCTGCCACTGTACCTGCAATGAGCAGGAGCCAGGACTGCATAGCCTCTGGAGGTCCCATCCAAGATAAATTATTCTGTGACTGTATAAAGACTTAAATGGAAGCAAAATGGATGTATTTTT
Organism: Streptopelia decaocto; assembly: GCF_964273445.1. NCBI lineage: Eukaryota > Metazoa > Chordata > Aves > Columbiformes > Columbidae > Streptopelia > Streptopelia decaocto. The sequence goes on from NC_138655.1 coordinate 99,835,541, forward strand.
ACTTATTGCTTCATTTTTTTTTTTAATGGAGGCTCTATGTATCAGTTTTTTAACATATTATTATTATTATTATTATTATTATTATTATTATTATTATTATTATTATTAAAGTTTTCTTCTTCTCTCCCTCTCTGGAAAATACAAAAGTAAATAAGAAGTCCCCATACACAGTGCACACTCTTTACAGTGTACAACCCCACAGAAGAAATCCATGTCTTTGTACATTTTGGGGGGTAATGCTGATCTGCAGAAAACACATTTGCTTCTCAGTTTCAAATACTGATAAAAATAATAATTACAATGTACACTCACCCTGCCTACAACAAAGAAGGCACTGTTCGACCCAGGTTTCTGGTCCAAATATTTTATTCTGGAATCAAGTTAGACTAATCAAAGAACCTTCATGAATCTGTACATTCACATAAACCATCAACCAATTAATTCTTAATAATGAGAAAAGTGAAAAAGAGCTAGATTTAGTGAGAAAATAATTTCCTGTTTATCGCCAAAGCAAATTATCAACTATCCTGAATAAGCCTTTTCAAAATTAAGAGAAGGTGATCTTATCAAAACAAACAAAATAAACCAAAACAAACAGAAAAAAAAAAAAAAAAAAAAAAGAAGCTTAGGTTCTTTCTTATTTTTTAAGAGAAGAATAATTTGGAAAAAAAAAAGAAACAAAAAAACTATTTTTTTTAAATTCCCAGGAAAAAAAATTGATGACCAGTCCATATATTCTAATAAAATGTTAAAATTTAATCAAATCAATACTTCTTGAAAATAATATTTTAACCACCAGACTTAATGATGTTTAGACTGTAACACATTTGCGTGATGTTCCATAGCATTATAGTTTATATACATTTTATATTTATATTTTAACACTGCTATATGTTTACAATATATTTTATACTTAGTGCTTGAATTGTTGATACAGATCCGCCCCTCAGTCACTCAAAGCTTTGAAGGGTGCAGTTACTCAGTAAGACAACAGTAGTGTCACCGTATCTAGTGTGGCTGTGCCCAAAGCAAGATCATGGACAGCAAAGGAGGCTGGAAGAAGATAATTGCTATTTTGCCTCAATACACAGAACTACATTCAAATACAGAAAGAATTAAAGTAATTTATTTGATTTGACAGGAAAGCCACATTTTTCTCAAGGAGCAGAGAACCTATGTTTTACATTGTGTTATGAGCATAGCCCATGGGAGCGTTGGAAAGTAATGAGGTATGGGTGACACATTAGGAGGACACTGGGTTGTTATATATTAATGTTTTAGTTTGCCAGTGCACTTTTGAAGTTAATCTCGACTGCCTTCAGTTATTGTGCTTTGATTTGCATTTTGGGGTGGTTAAAATCATATACCTGGATTCTTTTGTGATGCAAGTCTAGTACACTAACTTCAGTGCTCTCCAGCTCCTTCTGTGAATTCAGTCCACATGACTAGATTAGAGCTAATCAAAAATCAACTCATCAAAATAGTAATGAATATTGGATCTTCAGCATCAGTTTCTTCGTTCTACACACAGATCCACTTCTTTTTGCATGATTACTGTAGAGACAGCTTTAAAGACATGGAAACTATCCTACATTTCCTCTCCTGCTCTGGAAGTTGTGGAAACTGCCTTTGTTCAAATATATCATTCTTGGGCCTTCATATGATGTCTCTGCCTATAGTAGTTGTTGCTCTGTTTCTACACAGATTTTTAAGTTCCAACGATTTTTCTTATCTGAATGATCAACTTAATACTCCCAGTTTCTAAATAAAATGGTAGCTTCTTTTCCATGGGTTCTCCATAGCCTCACATAAATTGCTCTAATGATGAAATATTGTAATACTTTGATACAAGACAGGCTAGACCCCGTCTAATGTTAAGATTGAAATGTTATGTGTCAAAAGCAAGCCCAGCAAATATTTCCAATTATGATAACCACAGAGTTAGGTGTGCCAAAAACACACACACACCATTTGGTCACACACATTTACAGTAATTCTGCAAAACAACCTAGTACAGACCAGATCTGATTCTAAACTGCATCACTATGTCTTGGATTTAATATGTTTTTCTAGGAATGTACTTAAGCAGATCCTCATGGCTGACTTACATTAATGAGACTTAATTACACGCATAATATACATGCTTTAATGCTTTCCCAAAGAAGGTTCCATATCACAATGCTAGCATTTTAGTCCCTCATTTTTCCCATAATGTTCAAAACTCACAGTGCTCGACATGTCTCCTTTCCTTATACTGTTCTTCAAATTTTCTAAGTTTTTAAAGCAGTTAATATTTAGTTATTATCTTTTATTAGTCCTGAGTATTTTGATACATTATGACTGATGCCCATAAGCCTATTGTTTATTTTTCTCTTTAACTCATACATGTCTTTTTTTCAGGACTTCAGCAGAAATGAAATTATCAAGCTATAAAAACCAAAACAAACAACGACAACACACATATGACATTTAATTCACCAGAAATATATAAGCAGCATTACATTATGAATTAAAATAGAAGCCATGAAGCTCACACAAAAGACCTACATTGCTTTAAGATTCCATATCTTATTAGGGACACATCTTGATTAGAGTAATTTTCAAGGCTATGAAGGCCTGCATAAAACACATAACAAAGTGTCTACAGACTATAAGAATCAGTTCAACCTGAGAGCTTCATGGTAACCTGGTTTTTGTACAGTTGAAACCCATCTCTTCACATTACTTCAGAAGAGAACATTCTTTATGATAAAAAAAAAATCTGGCAAGAAAAAGAACGACGACTATATATCATACACTTAAAGTACTTCTTGTCAGTTACTATATACAAATGTTTAGATAATGATCTTGCATTGGGGGATTTTTCAGGTATCATTTGCTTTTATATACACATACACATAATTGCTAAACTGAAACGAAGCTTTGTAATCTTCTGTATAAGGTCTGTGCTTTTTCACCTCACAGTTAGGTGAGCTATTAGTTATTGAGTAAAAGGGATATTACAGCAGCTTGGCAGAGAGATGTTTCAGCAGCAGGCAAAAAACAAATAGTTGCCTAAAAAAGTGTCAAAATGTGGATATGCCTCCAATAATTTAAAAAATAGAAGGTGATAAGTTGAAAATGTCAGGTAATTGGCAGAGAGATAGAAAGTTAAACTGTGTCCTCAGTGAAGAAAATTAACCAGCAGCTGCCAGAAGAGGCCCCAAGGTCATCTGAATGTCAGAATCAAGTAAGGACCAATCATTCAGAAGGGGTTCGCTGCTGATATTTGCCCTCCCTGGTCATTTTCAGATCTCCCAGGAACTGCCCTGAACTACTGCCAACATGTGTTCATTTCTAAAAATTACACAGATTGTGATTTATTACCCATCACGCTACAAAAATCCATTGTGAATTAAATCAGCCCTTTGTTTAAATTGCTACTCTGCAATACGTATCATATCATCATAAATGACATTGAAGTTATAATCTACAGTAGTCTGCTTCAGCCACTGATAAGGCTCCACCAAGGGACAATCAATACTTACTATTCATTTTTGAAATTATCTTCACATTGATCCCTGAACAAGCGCCAGCAACACAGAGGCACAGTGGCTTTAATACAATAATTATATAAAGGTTTACAGGCTCATCCTCCCAGCCAATAAAAACTGTCAGCTGGCAGGGACAGTTACAATCCCATAATCCATCAAAATGCTGTTCTCTGACCTATGGGCTTCTAGGCTTTCAGTAGACCTCGATAAACATGCTTATAGAGGAGAGAATAGCAACAAACACTAGCAAGCAAAAGCATCAAATTTATATTATCAATTACAAAAAATATCTGTTACAGCACATCACCCTTTTTATCAAAGCAACAATGAGGTACATTTTTTTGTAATTCACCAAAGAGTAAGTGACTAGATGTGTGTGTATATTCTTGCACAAATCTGGTCTATTTTTTTCAGCAGGTTGGATCAAATTATGAACGATAATGAAGTAAGCTCATGGAGCTAGTATCAAAAAGAGAGGAAGAGGTAAGCACTTTATACACAGAAAAAAAAAAAAGACTACTAAAAGTCTGAAAGTGATATACAGAGAGCCTAAGAAGAAAAGGAAGCTACTGTGCAGGGGCAAATGAAAATCTGGATTAAGTAGTTTGTGAATGATTCTATAGCATTCAGTCAAGATGTCAAGCTATTTTTTGTGTGTGTGTGAATATGTATTTTGCAGACAGATGGGGCTAAACAAATCAATTTATTTATTAGTTGAGCTATACAAGTTCAAATTTTGCATATCAATTGAAGACGTATCAAAGAAGGGAGCAGTTATTTTATAAGGAAAGTGTTTAGTGAAACTGAAAAGCTTTACTCCAGCTACTTACTTCCCAATGATTCCAGAATAAAAAATAAGGTAATATGAATTTGAGGCAGAATGTTTAAGGAAAAAGAAGGCAGAGAAGAAAATTTAAGATCTGGAACAAACAAACAAAGCAAAAAGAGAGAGCAAATGACAGGAAATGGTACAATGCTGGAATACTTAATGATGTATAACATCAACACTGCTTGTATTCTTGTCTGCTACATCAGTTACACCCCTCCTTTACTAATCCCATTGTCAGCTTCACGGTATTATCATGCACACGAGAAGCACAGAACCTGGCTGAGATTAGCAGACACAATTTGCATTTCAAGTTCATCCTTAAAATGCCTTATTTGACTCACAAGAACACTCTATTTGTTTTTTTCACCATCAGAAATTAAGTTTAAAAAAAAAAAAAAAAAGCAAACATTCCCATTATACAATTCTAATCTTTGGTAAGGGGAAAAGAAAAAATGAATTTTCTACTTTTGCAGCGTTATGGGGATTTCCTTTAAGAAGGAAATACAATTTCCAGATACCTTTGCCTGGTTACTTCTGTGGTTTGGGAAGTTTTTGGTTTGTTTTTAACCAATACAGAGGACATCCCACTATGGTATGATTTAACCGAACTCCAAAGTTTAAGTGCAACAAATGATATTTACCACCTGAGAACTTGATTTTCAAAGCTATAGAGCACACATTAAATGTTTTTTTAATGGTAACAAAACAGAGGGATAAAGCTGATGCAAGATGAAGGTTAAGTACGATCTAGGAGTGAATACAGTAGCAATTTAAATTTCTTAATTCAGACTTCAATGTTTACATTAAGTATTTGATAAGGCAAAATTCTTTCTTCAAAAAGAAAGTTATCTCTTTTTTTTGTTTTTGTTTGGTGATCAGTAGCAAAATGATTTTTTTTTCTTTGCCTACAGGAATTATTGTTCCTTAGTGTGAAATATAATTTAAATCATGGCATTCTTCCTTTGAAGTACTACTTTCTTCCAATTGTTTCAAAGACTAATATATGTGTATGTTTCAATCGTACAAAAAGGCTTTCTCCACTGATAGCAGTAAGAGATGGAACAGCTTCCACCCATTAACATACAATAGTAACCAAAGTAATGTTGTGCAATAAAAACAGATCTTTTCACAATAAAAAAGTGTGGATGGCCCTTGTGAGGTCAAGTGTGTTGCCTTGATTCTCTAGCAACTTTTGTATATGCAAACTTTGATGGCCTATTGATAACTACTAATTTTCCTCTCTGTTCTTTCAGAGATGCAAAGGAATATAGTGTTTTCCTATGTGATCTTGAAGCATGCATCAGCTGGTTCTTATAAGCACAAAGCACCTTGTATCTTTAGGAAAAAAAGTTCCCATACAGAATAACGACTCTAAAATACCAAGCTAATTATATCCAAATGACTACAGCAATATCCATAGCCTTAACTGTTGATTTACACTTGGGTCTTACAATTAATATGGGTTAAATCTTGCACAGGATTGCCTGTACTTGCCAAATTACTCCTCTTCCAAAATGTTGTAATATCATGTAATTCATATACCTTGAATGACACCTGGATCACCCAGATCACCTCATTCCTTCCAGTGAGTTTGCACAGGTAAGATTGATTAGCGCTCTAATTGAGAATTAATAAACACTCCAGTTAATGACAGTTATAGAATTCCTATTGCCCCTCATTGATTGCATGGGCTTTGCAGGCAGGTGGTAGACCGTAAAAGAAAAACCACCATACCTACATGAAAACAATCCCTTCCCAAGCCCTACACTTTCTGAAAAATAACATACAACATATGAAGAAAATACAGAAAACTACTACTACACTAATATTACTTAACTGTAAGTTATGCAAAGCATTGGTCCCAGGCTTTGACTTCCTCTCCTGCCAACAACATCTTCCCATTTCAGTAGCAACTCAACATCTATGCAGGAGTGAAAGACCCATATTAGGCCAACACTCCACCTCCCTGTCAATGCAGGATTCTTCCCCATGGTGCCTATAGGCAGCAACACACCTGAAGAAGGACAAATTCTAAAATCACCAGAAACTGGGATTTGTCATCCAGCTATGTGAAAAGTAATTTGCCAACATAAAGATTGTCTCATACAGTGTATTGTGAACAGCTAGTATTGTAATGGTAATGAAGTGACCTCTGTAGAACATACAGGCATAAAGTGTTTTTTCAATCTGATATTAGTGACAGACACTCAAAACAAAATTCAAATATTCTTATACATGTAAAGGATTAATATGAATAGGTCTTTAGGAATAAAACTGTTTGAATCTTCAACTCCAGTAATGATGTTTTAAAATGAGACAGTAAAACTTTGCTTTTTGCTAAAGGTTCTTCAGGAAAAAAGCGGTTTGCATGAAATTTGAAAATCCAAAAGCCAGTGGTTTCGAAATTTTGAGGTTACAGCATGATGGCACCATACTGATATTTTGAACTACTACATCTGAAAATGGTGTAAAAAAATGCAATCTTCCTGAAAGAAAGAGAGACACAAAGAAGGGTCAGTTAAAAAAGTCAAGCTAGATATACTGGAACAGACACATCTTTAGTTTAACCCAATGAAAGCTCTTAGAATGTTTGTCATGTGACAAATAGGAGATTAATTGCTAGCTTAATAGGCCTTTGAAGCACCATTGACCTATAAGGACAAATATAATACTACAAAAATTATTTAGACTTACCTCCAGCATACTAAATAGGATAACATCAGCTCACGGTTTAGTGTACTATTTATAAAACAGATGTACAAAAAATATTTTCTAATGCATCATTAGTGGAGCTAATGGATAAATTAATCGATGAATAAATAATAACAGTGCATAATTATTATGTTCATGTTACAGATCCTATGTGGCTAGCATTCATATTGTCATACAGAATTGTGAGTCTCTTCTGATACCATGATATCATTTCCTTAAAACAAAGAATTGAAATTTATATTTAGAGAAACAAACACAGGACAGAAAATTATTCCACCATTAACAGAGCCATCATAGCAGGTAGATATGGAAGGTGGAAGTTCAAGAGAAAACAGAACAGTCTACAGACAGTTTTTTAGCCTAAAGAAGAGGGAACTGTCAAAGCCCTAACATTAAACCAACACATGTGAAAGAGAAAGAAAGTAAAGATCTGTAGAGGAGAAAGAATTATTCTATCAGAGACAGCAGAATTATCAAGAAAAACAAATTAGGTCTTCCATAATGTAGGTAACAGGTGTGGCTTTTGTAAAGGGTAGACACTGCCATCTGTTAAGTGAAAGCCATCTTTAGTTTAAGTAAAAGTAATTTAGTTAGTAGAGTAGAGTTAGTAGCAGAGTTTAATTTGCTTATAGGAGGACAAGTAGACAAAGTAACATCATTAGAAGCAGATAATTAAGAAAAAAGGCAAGAAACCAGTGAGGTTAGACATATTATTTTAAAAGGTAACAAATACTGATCTTGTGTTTTCTTTTTAATTGACACTCAAGAAAGAGAAGAATATTGTACTAAGAAAAGAGGTTTGAAGAATTGTTGGAAGATAAGAGCAGACCATTAAGAAATTAAAATATAACAATCATTCAGAAAAGAGACGTGTTTGTTCCTGTACCACTGATTTCCTGAGGAAGGGAGAAAGGGATGACAGAAAAAAGAAACAAAGGATAGGGTACAGCTGATGACTTCAAGTGTTAAGCTCCAGTTTTCAAACTAAGCAGCAGTTGTGAGCTAAGGGGACCAAATATGGAGATTTGAGGAGGGAATAAAAAATAAAAATAGTCACATTTGCAAGCATAGTGGTAATTTTAGAGTGATCCAGTGTTGAAGAGTGGGAAATAGGTTACAGAAACCAGTCCTGAAGTTACAGCACTGTACATGGGATGACACTGTTCTCTCTGAAGAATCACAGCTGGACCTAGGTGACAAGGTATTGCAGAGCTAGCCAGACAAGAGATAATCCTGCTTGCCAGAAGGTGTACTTCTCTCTCAACCTGAGCTTCCACTTTAAATTACTGTCATACACTAAAATGTTAATTATATGTGGTACAGCTATTTAGGATTCTACAAAGCATGTTTAAAACCCTAAAAACACAGTGTGCATCCAGGATCTTCTAAGAGAAACTACAAACTGGTACAATTCTGTAACAGAGAATAAGGAGAAAACTGACCTTCACATGTTAGCAAGACTGGGATATACATAATCAGCAAGACAGTAATTAAGGCAAAATCCATATTTCATTCACAGATTGCCCAAATAGAGTTAATCTGTCTAGAGATATTTTCTTTTAGGAAGAAAATAACTAGTAGAAATGCAGGTGGAGAAAGTAACATATGTTTTTATGCATATCCATTGCAAATCTACACAAGATCCAGCCTATGTAGGTCCCAGGAGTGGAAACAAACTCAAGGGACGAATACTCCAAAGCATGGGAGGGAAGTGGTGAAGAGGTGAGAACTGACAATGGCTTTTGAAGGTAGATGGGAACAACTGGGATAAAAAATAGCCATGCATCTCCTGCTATTTTTAATAATTTCCAGATGAATTATTTGTTGCATTCCTCAATATCAAGGAGGAGAAGATACTAGGACCTATGGATCAAGGCAGTAGTCCTCCAGATGCAGGATATTCTCCAGGATTGAAAACAACACTTTCCAAGCACTATTGGCAGGATAACGGAAGGTGAGCATGAAGATGGCTTAAAGTCCTTTTTAAGGATGTCTGTGTCTTCATATATTATTGTCTACTCAGTTACTAAATCCCATACTCTGTTCATGTGTAGTAAGAGGCAAAAACATACACAGAAAATGGCAAGAACTTTTTGTATCGTTATTAAGGAAAAATAAAATCCTTATCCCCAATGGCTATCTTGGATTTTTAAATTTTTGAGGGTATTATTCACCTACTACTCACAAAATACATGTATATATACATCATGAAGTGTAGAAAAAATATTGAGCACTTTCTGCAGTCAAGTCAGTTTTGTCCATGATCATAACTGATGACTGACCTCTCTGTTCTTATCATGATCCACAGGTTTTTCCATTTTATTTTCTTCTCCCTTCCTGTTGAGAAGGGGAAGTGGGAGAGCGGCTGGGTGGGCAACTGGCAGGCGGCCAAGGTTAACACCATAGGTAGACAATGAAATGAACTGCTGACATCACAGATCATATGTAACTTACTAAATTATGTTCTGTTTTATCTTACAGAAAAAGAAATCCTGTCATTAAGCATTAAGTAATCTCAGTAACATAAAATGTAATAGCTGCTTCCATATAAATTTGAAATGAGAATAATCAGACAGAAGTTATTGCCAGTGCAGATAGGTTCCCTTAACCTTCTCCTGTGTAAAGAAACTGAATGCCATTTAAATAAAATTAGTCTCAACGGTCCTGGGAGTTCCATCGTCTACTGTGCATCAAAAACTTTAAAGGTAGGATAAGACACCACCATTATTAAGGTTTGGCTGAGTCAGATTATTGCATCTTTGCCAAGTATAGATTTCTTACAAGAGCTCAGTGCTTTCAGTTATTCAGTAGAAAAGGGATGGTACTAGTCAGCTTTTTTATGAGATATAAAGGTAAGGAAGGATTTTTCAGGAATCAGTCTGATGAGCTTCCAAGATAAGAAACTGAAAAATTTTCCAAAAAGGCTGCAGCATTATGAACATGCTTTAGTTAAACAGAATCTGAACATCTGCCTCTAAATTAGCCACTTTGTAAACACATTCACCACTGAATGATTCTTCAGAAGACCAACCTAAAAAGTAGCAGTCTCTTGAAGGCCACATCCAAACTCCCCACAGCACTGTGCAGAATTTTGCCCTGGGGACCATTTATGTAAGTTTAACACAAATCCTCTTTTCTGTATTTAACTGTACATATAATGAATTATATTCAAGTAATTCAATCTGTTGCTAAAGCACACATTCTTTCAGCATATACTATTCCTATCAATAACATGCAGAATCAAGAGAGCACTTGGGTGGAATTATTAATTGCTATGGTGATTGCACTGTTGCTAAAAAAGGAATGAACTACGTAAATTTGCTGAGTATTTCATAATTTAACAGCTTTCCTTTTCCTACTGTTACCTGGACTGAAATACATTCTCTTCAGCATCTGAAGAGCTATAATTTTTTGTTATTAAAGACTAATTTAAACAAAAATATGATTTAAAGAAAAGGTAATATTAAACAGAACAGTTTAGTAACCCTGCGTCTTCTGACCAGTGTGATTTTTTGATCCTGTTTTAAGTTGACCTTTCTTCAATATAACAAAAGTAACGCATCACTTGCAGAGTGCTATTGAAAAGTTGATTTTCGAAAATTTGAAATAAAGCTGTATTAACATATATATATATATCTCCTACTCTTTCAGTATTTATAAAATATTTAGAGTCCAGAAGTTCATTCTACACAGTTAATATTTTAAAAAACATATTGTAAAGATTTTTCCAAAACAGCTGGAGGACTGTGTGATTCATGATGGGAACAATCAGGGGACATGATTGGCATGTGGAATTGGAAAAAAAAAGTGAATAAAGATGTACACAAACTATAGAATGCTCGTTCTTGTACAGGAGCTTTGCCCTTTGCAAGAATCAGTAATATTCTCTACACCATCAGTGTCATGTCAATCATCCTTCACATTCATGGAAATACCTCTACAATCTTGATATGCCCACGTAGACCATTCAAAAGATGTTAATCAAAAATAAAGCTTGTTTGAATTGCTAAGGGATGAAAAGTTGTTAAACAATTATTGTAGTCAGATAAAATAAAAATTTCTAAAAAGGACAGGTTATTTTTCTTAAGCAAAATTATTATCCATTCTGTATGAAAATAATTTAAACATGTATATAATACATAGTTTTTATATTGTATAACTGCAATGCAGAGATAACGACCTTATTTTCCCAATTAGAATGTGAGACAGTATGAAAAGAAACTATTTGGACAGGGCTTTAGCAGTCATAGTGACACACATAAAGACAAACACATCAATTGCAAGTCTTTGGATTACAAATTTCAAACAATAGAGGGCTCCTTCCCAGAAACTGCATTACTGAATACACACAGACATCTCTTACTTATTTGTTGTCTCAACCATGTAGAAGAGTCTCAGTGTATGCTTCTACGTCATTATAACATTAGATGATATCTCATATATATGTTAAATGACAACCACATTAGGACATACATGAAATACTAAAGATATTCTAGAAACTTTCTCTTGTATTTTTACTTAATTACTTTCAACTTATAACAATAGGAAAGTACTGGGCTGTGGAAGAACAGCACTTGCCTGAACAACAGACGATGTATCTATTATCTCACTTCCATGAAGGTCATCGACCTATGACAGTTGGAGTAGCAGAAACATTAGAAATCATGTGCAATTTAATCTTTACACAAATAAAGGAAAAGTATCACAATGCCTGAATAATGAAGAGTCTTGCAGAGAGAAAGAAAAGTCTGTCCCTGAGGATATTCTTCATTTTCTTTCCTGAACTGTTCCAATGTGTTCACACTATGAGATTCACTCACTGTGCTGACACACGTATTAATAGTATTTTGGCTGGAAGAGTGTAGATGTTCTAAAGTGATTGCAAAGTGCAGCTGTGACTCAGTTCTCCTTTCATTCATTCATTACTTCTCCATGTCAGTTCTGGGAGACTATTGTTCACAGAGAAACTGTCATCAGGATTGAAATTAACTGTTTTTTCTCCTACTTCAGGCAAGAGCGTTTTTATGTTCCCTGCTTTCCAGAACATGCTACCTTATCTTTTACAACGTTGGTGATTAAAATATTATATCAGTTCCATTTGAAAATAAATAAACATCAAGAAAATATGGATGAGTGTACACAACAAAAGAGAATAACCTATAAAAACATTTCTGTGTTATCAGTCTATATTCGTCTTCCGAAAATGTAGAAATCAAGCAAATAAAAATAAAGCACTTCCTATTGCAATTCCCAGTAAGTTAATAGCTAATGATGGATAACAGTACAAGTTTATTTTCTGTTCACTGAAAATGGAACTTATATGTATTCAAGAAAAGAATGTGGAATAAATAACCGACAGACAAAAGAGGTCAACTGTTTCATCTTATTTAACCAAAAAGAAAGCTATTTTTACCAAAAAATTGCTTTTGTTTACAAGTTGCAAACAACCTGAATTCACCATTGTTCTGTCTTTAACAATGTTATTAGATGAAGACTACAAAGGTGGTGGTGTTTTTGTTTTTGTTTTTTTTTTTTTTAACACCAGGCTACAGTTTTTGAAATATTGTGGGGAAAACTAACTTCCCCTCAGAATCAGCATTTTATATTTCACTAGAACTTTCTGACTCTGTATGTAACTTAACTTACCTTCAGCTCCAAAAATGGAAGCCAAATTATCTTTTTATTTTAGTAGGTTTCTTTATTGTCATTCTCAGAAACAATTAGAGTAATGCAGAGCTCTATTTAAATAAACAACTGCTTTCCTTTGAAAGAAGAAAAAGATATTAAAATCTTGCTTGTACTTAAAATGGTGACAAAAACTCAACATTTGGAGATTGTATAAGCTAATGAAGTCAAAAGGTATTCATGGAAGTTTTTTATATTTAAATTCACCACAAAAATATAAATCAAAATAAAATATTTCAACACAACCAAAGCAAACAGTACAATTTCTATTGATAGCTGAATCAGTTTTCCAATGTATTATTATTTAAGAAAAATGTCTGCCTAACAGAAATTTTAAAATATATTTTATATATATTATATATACTATATATAACTATTGTTCAAAATGTTAGTAGAAAAAATACAATTGAGGGTGATCATTCACTATTACAAGATCTTCCATTGTTGTTTGACAAGAAGTCTTGGAGAACCCCTACCATTTTATTAATATAAGTTTTTCCACTTGGAGAAGGAGATGAAGAATTCATACTTTTTTATTCTCATCACTGTGGAATTTATGAGGAGAGGGAAAGGGAAAGTGTAACAATTCATTAATAAATGATAGCAGTGTTTAGAAAGGTTCTGGGTTTTGCCTGAAGTGTTCCTTGAAGGTTCCTTCCAGTGAAAGTACCCACTCACAACCTGAAATAGATACATCCTTTAGTACTGTTGTCTGTCTCCATCAGCATATTGGGCCAGGGAATTATTATATCTATCAATAACTTACATGTTTGGTTAATTGTAAAGATACAACTGAAGCACGAAAGAATGGAATTTTTTAAAAAATGAAACCTTCATTTGTTATTCAAAGATAACAGAACTTAAAATAATTAATCTGTTTCCAAATAAAATATTGTGGATAAAATTATACTTGCCACTGTATAGGTCCAGGAAGGGCTGAAAGAGCTCAGAGAATTCATACCCCTGGCCAAAAGCTTCTGTAGGTATTCAGCTACCTGATGTGGAGCCTGTGGCCTCAGTGCCATGAATGTGTTCATATTCTGCTCAGATAGGTGAAGGCAGCAGCAGGTGCCTTGCCAACAGGAAGCACCACTACAGAAGGAGTTTTTCTTAAATCTGTACTCTGCAGACAAGCTAGTGCCACAAATTAGGACATATGTACAATGCTTTTAAAAACCGTCACCCTAGAAGTTTCAATTACATCTCCAGCCCCAGAATTTCTGGAGGAGGAGACAAAATGTTTGTATTAACTACACAATCAATTTAATTTTCAGGCACAACATGTTTACTCTCTAAAGGAAGAGTAGTACTATTTTTTCTACTTCCAACAATACATTTGGGTAACCAAATGTCCTAATTTGTTTAGATTTCATTGGGAAAAAAAAAAAAAAAAGGTGTATATATCAGTTTTCCCAGGAACTCTACTGCAAGAAACATTGCTTGATCATGTAAACCAGTGGTGTCAAACTCATTTTCAGGAGTAGTAGGAGTAGTTACATTTATACCAGTCCTAAAATTTTATTTGGCTCCTTGAAGACCACCACGAGGCTGACGTGGCCCCCAGTGAAAATGAGTTTGACACCCTTGATGTAAACCAACAGAAAACAGAACTGACATCAAGTCAAATAGGTATAGCCCAAAACTTAGAGATCTAAGCAGACAAAATTTTGTTTTGCCTTTTTTTTTTTTTTTTTTTTTTTAATTTTAATCCTTCGTTATTCTGGAAACAGTATGATGAAGAAATAATCTTCATAGTGCATTATTTTGCATTCCTAATTAAAATATTTCTGGTTTTGTTTCCTGTAAGAAAAAATGTATTATGGATAAGGACAGAATGCAAGGAATACTATGGCTCAGGCAGCAATACAGTAGACAGTGATATGCTCGCGATTCTTAATAGAAATATCAAGAACAAAACAGTCAAGCATGCTCTAAATCTATAACTATGCATGTTGTCTCATTGCATCTGCTGCATGACCTTGTCTCTCCTTGACCCATCTAAACACTCAAATCAATGATGACAGACATTGAGGCCTTGTGGAGTCTCCTGGGATCACATGTTTTATGTAATATTTTTGATTACCTAATTACAATCTAATCCTATATAAAAGATAATTTTAATGTTATTCCCCTTCCTGTTTCTCTGTTTTCATATTTCGGTCACCTGTGGTGTGTGTTGTATATCTGCTTCTTTACCAGCCAGCCACAAATTTAGCAGTCAGAATAAGGGCATCGTAGGTTTTCACATAAATACTTCTGATGTACAAATTCTGATGCAGACTCTAATGAGATTTTTTACTTCACTTTTAACAAGTTTAACATTTTTTTTTCTGACAATTCTCTCATTTATAGAAAGTGATAGAGTTGTTTGAAATTTAGGTGTAAAAAGGGAAATTCTGCTACTGCTTTGGACTGCCAGTAGACATTCAAATGAAGTACCTAAACTATATAGAATGAAGAAAACAGTTTTCATTCCAACTCAGCTTCGCAAAGTCTCTTGTCCTGTTTTTTCAGCCATTTCTATGATTTGTTTTCTATACCTTACATAGGTTTGTTATTTATCTACTGCTCAATATAAAGACTCCTTTACAACATCCTAGGCAGAAATCAAGTATACTAACTAATACTAAATGTAGATGCCTAGGCTAACAGGTAGAAACAACTGGAACAGCTGAAGCCAAAATAATTAATTTTCTGTTGGTTTTGATTTTTTGAGTTGTGACACATCATTTCATTCCTTTTATTTTCTGAGCACACTAATTTACCTGAGGCAAAGGACAACATACCATGTAGTTAATTGTCACCACATCAATTATTCATGAAACAAACAAAACAATTTACTTAAATTTGAAAGTTTATAGCAAATTTAGAAAAGGTGTAAGGAATCTTTCTCACCAACGAATGCTTTAGAGGGCTTGTATTTTTTAACTTTTTCCTCTCTTATAGAAATCATACGTACAAACTACTATATTTTAGACCATTTTCAGAAAAAAAAAGGAACACAACAACATACAGTTAAGAGTTTGAAACACATCATTAGTACATGATTTATGTGTAGAAATCAAGGATTAGAGACTTAAGTATCTTGTCATATTCTACCTACAAAACAGGGAAAAAAACATTACACAGTTGATCAGGTATTGAACTGGGAAACCTGGAAAGAAATTAAAGCCATGTCAGTCAATAGCAAAACTTCTACAGATTTAAGAGGGTTTGAAAGTTTGTCTCAGAAATGTTGCGGGCTTACCACTGTCCCAGGCTTACATTTTCCCACATCAAAGCAAGGATTTAAAATGACCTGGAAATAAGAGAATCTTTATGCTGAAACACTCATTTCACCTGCTCGAGTTCAACATAATCAGAGAAGTGGCAGATGCCAAATTCAATAGCCTGGATTTAGGATGCTCCTAGTATAGAGAAAACATTCTGTGTCCACAAAACACATGGAAAACCCACAGAAAATTTACACAACACTTTACACAAAATGGACAGTCTTACCTCCTGATCCTGCAAATTGTGCCTAATTTAATGCTTATGAATATTCCCACTTAAATCAACTGGATTATTTAAATGCATTAAATTAAGCACATATATAACTGTTTTATCAGATAAAGGTCTTAATTACTTTTCAGGCATTGAACCATTTTTTCTTCAGACTTGACTCAATGAGAGCTATAGATCAAGTCTAGCTAGAAATTACTAGCATTATCTGGGTTTAGTAATCCAGCAAAATTGTTTCTCACCAGGATATAGAAAAAAAATTATTTTGCATTCCCTCATCTTTAGAAGAAAGTATTTTCAAACTACCATTTTACACATATTTAGTGAGTAATAACTGTTCAGATATGACTGTCTTTTATACAAAATAGGAAATGGCTTTCAGTAACGTATATCTCAAAGTAAAGGTAGAAATCATTCATTCCTCGCTTATTCCTTCACAACATTTAACTCAGTAAGACATTATTTTTAAAGTAATATCCTCTTTGCATCTGAGGAAGAAATAGGGAAGTTTAAGACAGATTACCAGAAAAAAATTACTGTTCAGATATGGATAACTGGAGGAATGACAACAGAAGAAATGAGCACAGTGAGAATTTAAGGAAATGTTAGTATTCAAAATACAGATAAAATAACATAATAAAAAAAAACTTCACACACACATTTGAGATGTTCTCCATACTCTTTATGCATAAGTAAAACAATTAAAAAAGCAAGTATCCTATTGCCTTATCTTTTAAAAAGGTGAACACTTCCACTATTGAATTTAAGCATCATAGCAGCATAAGAGCCTGAAGAGGTCTTGAATTTTGTTAATTCTGAGAGGCTTTTGTTTAGTTCCCTTATGCAATGGTACATGGCAATTTTTTTTTTTTTTTTGGCACATCCTGTCCAGGTCAGATTGCTCACACCTCCCAGCAGAGACTCAGACAAAACAGCCACTTACTTCCTATTTTATTAAAAAGGCTGCTGTGATCCTGTTGTGTATAGTAAGATAAACTGTAAGCACAGTCTCAAAGTACTACTCTCAATGCGCTGTCAACACACATATTCTGTTCTTCTTGAGCATTTCATTTTATGCTGCTTTCTGCTAAAGTGCCTTGAACACATTTTGGTTCAGATGGTTTTCACAACTCCAGCAACTTTTACCCCTACTTCCACAATTCATTCTACAACACAGAAGACAGGGTTGTTAAATCAGAATTAAGCATTATGTTTGAGGACAAGAGAATCAAAATACTAACAAGTTATTTTTCAAAGACCATAAATATTCTAATAATTTCTAAAATAAAAAGCCCTATCTCTATATTTTCCTCAGAAGTGCTGACAGTACACATCAGGTTCCTGACCCCTAGTGTGATACAGTGAATAAAGCTAATCGTAACACTCAACTCTGCCATCAGTACAGTATTGGGCATAAAGTTCAGCCATGAACTTAACCCAGTGATATGTGTGTTAAAAATCCTGTACACCTTTACAGAATCATAGAATGTCCTGAGTTGGAAGAGACCCATGAGAACCATCAAGCCCATTCCCTGTCCAACTCCACAGTTCACACCGTGTGTCTGAGGGCATTGTCCAGTCTCTTCTTGAATACTGTCAGGCTTGGAGCCATGACTGCCTCCCTGAGGAGCCTGTTCCAGTGCTTCACCACCCTCTGGGTGAAGAACCTTTTCCTAATGTCTAGCCTAAACCTCCCCAGAACATCTTCCTGACATTCCCTCAGGTTCTGTCATTGGTAGCTAATGAGAAGAGTTTGGCACCTACCCTTCCTCCTCCCCTTGTAAGGAAGCTGTAGACCACAATGAGGTCTCCTCCAAGCTGAACAAACCAAGTGACTTTAGCCACGCCTCATATAGCTTCTTCTCCAAACCCTTCACCAACTTCATAGCCCTCTTCTGAACACTCTCTGGTAGCTTAATATCTTTTTTATACTGTGGCACCCAAAACTGCACACAGTGTAGCCAGGTGAGGCTGCACCAGTGCAAAGTAGAGTGGGACAATCACTTTCTTCGAGTGGCTGGCAATACTGTGCTTGATGCACCCCAGGACACAGTTGGCCCTCTTGGCTGCCAGGGCACACTGTTGGCTCATGTTCAACCTGCCAGCAACCAAAAGACCCAGATCCCTCTCTGTGGACCTGCTTTCCAGCATCTTGTCCCCCAGTCTGTACGTACAGCCATGGTTGCCCTGTCCCAGGTGCAAAATCCGGCACTTGCCCTTGCTGAACTTCATGCAATTGTTGACTGCCCAGTTCTCCAATTTGTCCATAGCCCACTGCAGGGCCTCTCTGCCCTCAAGAGTGTTGACAGCTCCCCCCAGTTTTGTGTCATCAGCAAACTTACTAAGCAATCCCTCAAGTCCTGAGTCTAAGTCATTTATAAAGACATTGAAAAGTGCTGGTCCTAACATGGATCCCTGCAGAACCCTGCTAGTGACTGGTCAGCAGCCTGATATAACCCCATTTACTAAAACCCTTTGAGCCCGGCCCATCAGCCAATTACTCACCCACTGCATTGCCTGCTTATCCAGCTGTATGCTGGTCATCTTGTCCAGAGATGTGAGAAACAGTATCAAAGGCTTTCCTGAAATCCAAAAAGATCACATTGACAGGCTTCCCTTGGTCGACTAGGTGGGCAACCTTGTTGTAGAATGAAATTAAGTTGGTCAGGCAAGACTTTCCCCTCATGGACCTGTGCTGGCTGGGACCAATGACTGCGTTGTCATTCAGACGTTTTTCAACAACTCCCAGAACAATCTTCTCCATGATTTTGCCAGGAACAGAAGTGAGGCTGACAGGCCTGTAGTTGTTGGGGGCATTCCTGTTGCCCTTCTTGTATATTTGGACAAAGTTTGCCAGCTTCCAGTCTTCCAGGACCTCTCCAGATCCCCAAGAGCATTGAAAGATCACAGAGAGAGGTCTTGCTATGACGTCAGCCAGCTCTTTAAGCACCCTTGGATGAATCCCATCGAGCCCTGTCGAGTTGCATGGATATAACTGGCGTAGCAGATCCCGTACAAGTTCTGGTTTAATTAAGAGTTTATTATTCTCGCAGCCATGTTTTCCAGCCCAGGGTTATGAGGGCCCCCGAGTCCATCATTGGTGTAGAAGACTGAGGTGAAGAAAGCATTAAAAGTCTCAGCTTTGTCTATGTGCTTGTTAATAACGTGACCATGCTCATCAATTAATAGGCCAATGTTATTTCTAGTTTGCCTTTTGCCATTAATATATTTTTAAAAGCCTTTTCTTTTGTCCTTCACAGTATTGGCCAGCTTCAATTCTAATTGAGCTTGGGCAGCACTAAGTTCCTCTGTACAATGGTGAGCAGCATCTTTGTAGTCCTCCCATGTTGCCTGTCCTTGCTTCCACTGACCATGTAATTTCTTTTTTCGCTGTATTTCAAGAAGAAGATCCCTGCTCAACCAAGTTGGATTTTTCCCTCACCTGCTAGATTTTTGACATTTTGGAATGGCCTGGTCCTGTGCTCTGAAGTGGTACTTATAAAGAGACCAACACTGATGAACCCCAACACCTTCAGAAGTTTCTTCCCAGGGAATTTACTAAGTATTTCTCTGAGCAGCCTGAAGTCTTCTCTCCTCATATCTAGTCTTCAGGTCCTGCTGGAAGTTTTCCTCTGATGAGCAAAGATTTTAAACCTGACTTCTTCTTGGTGGCTGTGGCCAAGGGAGCCACCAGTCACCACATTTCCCACAAGACCCTCTCTTTTAGTGAGAATCAGATCTAGGAAGGCACCTTTCCTGGTGGGTTCCCCTAATACTTGCACCAAGAAGTTATTGTCCTGATGCTTCTGGAATCTTCTGGACCTGTTGGTGCGAGCTGCGTGATATTCCCAGTTGACATCTGGCAAGTTGAAGTCCCCCATAAGGACTAGGGCAGATGATTTGGAGGTTTCACTTAGTTCCTTACAGAATGACTCATCAGTGTCATCATTCTGGCTGGGTGGCCTATGGTAGACGCCCATGACAACATCAGTTTTATTTGTCTGACCCTTAATCCTTACCCAAAGGCTCTCAACTTTGCCATCACCAACTGCCAGCTCCATGCACTCTAGCCCCTCTACTACATACAGTGCCACCTCCATGCCTCTCCTACCCTGCCTATCCCTTCTGAATAGCCTGTAGCCATCCATCATGGTGCACCAGTCACAGGATTCATCCCAACAGGTTTTGTTAATGCCAATTATATCATAACCCTAGGTCCAGGCCAAGGCTCCTAGTTCATCTTGCATGTTTCTCATGCTTTGTGCATTAGTGTAGAAGCACTTCAAGTGTGGTTGATTGTGTTTTTTACCTTGTGGTGCAGTCTGAGGAATCTCGCTGTCAAGCACCTTCCTCAAGCTTTGGTGTGCCATCCTGCTGCTCACCACTGACCTGCCTGCTACAACTCCTTTCCCCCTTTCAATCTAGTTTAAAGCCCTATCAATCAGCCTTGCTAGCCCCTGAGCAAACACCCTTTTCCCGTTCTGTGAGATATGCATTCTGTCAGATGTTAAGAAACCTGGCAAAGGACTGAATTTCCCATGGTTGAAAAACCCGAAGTTCTATTGATAACACCAGTTGCTTAGCCATGTGTTGATTTGCTGGGCCTGCCTGTTCCATTTTGTATTCCTGCATGGAAGTGAAAGGGTGGAGGAAAAATTCACTTGAGCACCTGAGCCACCCCAAAGCTCTGAAATCCTTTTTGATTTGCTTACTACTACTTTTGCCTATCTCTTCCCTGCCAACTTTAAAACCAATAACTGGTAATAATCATAGAACCTTACCAGTCTAGGGACTTGTTGAACCACAGCTCTTACCCTGGCCCTGGGGATGCAGCAGACTTCCCTGTGGGTTGAGTCAGGTTGGGATATCAGGCTCTCTGTTCTCTTAAGAAGGGAGTCACCTATGACAATTACCCTTCTTTTTCTCTTTACCTATGAGGTTTTAATGTGTTTGCTGGGTTTCATGTGGGGCATGGGTTGCTTAGAGGACCCCTCCTTTCCAGAAGAGTCTTCATCAGCAGCATCAGCTGCTTTCCCATCCAGTTCCAGGGCCTCATACCTGTTGTATACAGGCAGCTGGGAAGGTGAGGCAGGCTGAGAGTGTATTCGCCTGCTGCCCCAAGATGTAACCCATTTCCATTCTCCCTCATCTTCTGGGTTGCACCTTACAGCCTGGTGGTGAGAGTGTAGGGGATCCTTTGTATCTGGTGCCATGTTAGGTTTCTGCTCCTGCACCAGGGATGGTAGACTGTGATTCCACCAGTCAATCTCCTTTTCTGACTCTCTGATGATGCTCCTTGGCCTGCACACTCCACTATACCCCAACTGTAACTATTTAACACTGCATGTAATTAAATTACCACATTTTCTGTGTTTTATGAACATGAATAAACAAACTCAGAAAGTAGTAGAACTAGTAATCAATTACATCATATCAATTTATTTCTGAAACGTCCCTTGTACATATGAGAAAAAGAACCCTCCCTGATTAATAAAATAAAATAGCTTTGCTGGAATCAGGTTATTTCCTATTTGGTTTCAGTTACCTAAATATAGATATAGGTATAAGTAGCAGGGTTATTTTTCCTCTCCTTAACATGTGTTTTCCAAGTTTATTCTGAGAGTGCATGGAAAACCTGGCCTTGTCTTCAAAATCAAAAAAGATGCCCTCATTATAGATGTATTTTCCACATGTTCCAATTAAACACTAATGCTGAAATTAATAACTGGGAAAGAAATGACAGTCCTCAACTTTTGAGGGAAGCCTTGAGAGAAAACAGGGAACAAGTCTGCTCAGTGTCCATCTGTGTGTCAGTTTGTTTATGGATAAAGAGAAGAACAGTAACCTAATTCTTTCCAAAGCTTTTAAGTGCTAAACTAATCACTTAAACTTTAAATAATAAAATATAATGCAATAGTCCATAAGCTGACCTATTTTGGCTCCAGGCATGCATAGATATTGGGGATTTTGTTAGAGTTAGCTGAGATGTAATGACTATACTTTAGAGCAAAGAAAGATTTAACCCAACATGCCCTGCATGATCTTAGCTAGACTTTCAGGTCTTATGTAAACAAAAACATTAATCATAAAATATGAGAAACTAATACTTTAATTCCCTTTCCACCAATCCTATGGACACATGTCCCTTTGGTCATTAAATATATTTAAATCTGTTTCTTTCACATACATTCACATTTTGTAATTTAAGGTGTAACATTATCGTACCCTTGAAACTTCAGATCTATTTACACTTGCAAAATTGATGTGGGATCAAACTGAACTGGTCATGTTAAGCATAATTAAAAAGCTGGTATAAATAGCACAAGGACATTAATTTACCTGGTTCTACTTTGTGCTTTGAAGAGATACGTTACAGTCTTAATTACAATGGCTCATTTCCCCCCAGGCTCTCTGCTTTTGACAAGAGTTTGAGTAGGCAGAATTCTTCTGCAATTTGAAGTGCAACAAATGCACCAAACTATCTCTTAAAACTTTACTGAGCTGTAATGGCCATTCTGCTACTCTTCACCAGTGGAAGTGATGTGTTGAGGGAAACAGCTGACTGGACAGCAGGTATTTACGATAGCGCACATGGATGAAACACTTCTTACATTACCTCAGCAAAAATCAGAGAAGAATAATTTCCAAAGTTGTTATATAATCTGTATTAGGTCTGAGGTATAATGACAAATGAAAAAATCATGACCCAAAATAGAAAAGCACAATACTTCATATACTTGACAGGTAAGGCCATTTAACCATCATTGTGAGCTGTAAAGGGAGCATATATATATATTAAAAATTTGTCTTTTAAAATATGCTAGTTAGCAAGCACATGCAATATATTAAAGAGTTTTCTGAGTCTGTATTGCTTACATGTATTTTTTCCTACTAAATTACAGGGAGCAAGAATTTCACTTGATTCTGTTATTAAAAAAAAAAAAAAAAAGCAAGCTTAATTATAACATTTCTCTTGACTTCAGTGGAAATGTACACAGTTTATGGGAAGTTCACTTGGGATTCCGTCATTGTACAGCCAGAGATATTATTGAAAGGAACAAACAGAGCACAGAATTTCAACCTTTCTCCAACAAACAAGAAAAGAGGGTCTTGACTTAATACTTTTAATTTCTCTGGAGCTTGATCAGGTTTGGTGTTGGTTACTGTACTGTCCAGGAATGTGTGCTCACAGACACCTTAATAAGTCTGTGATACACTTAACTCTGCAATACATTGTTCCCCTCCAAAAAAACCCAACATGTTATCTAGTAAAAATACTGAGGACACTTAGGGCTAGCAGCAGGGGCATACTCTCTGTGATATTCTATCTTCATCCACATTCATGCTGTAGCAAGATTCGCTTCTGCTTTTTGCTACGCTTAAGGACATTTCACCCCAAACAATGCAGAATTTTATGTCCATGTTTTCTTCTCACATCCTTCTTTTAAAAATAGCAATTCATTCAATTAATGAAAAATATTTGCACAATTAAAGGGAGGAAAAAATAATAAAATGCCACACACGAACACCAAGTGCAGCATTAAGGTTCCATGTACTGTGGTTCGCTGCAACTGATCTTACATTTACCCTAAGCACATGTGAGTGTGCTGTGGAACACATGGCAAATCACTAAGTCTCTTTATGGTTCAAATACAGAGGTATCGTAATAATAACAAAACTTTCTATCCCTGAAATAATATACTGTATAACTGAGAGAGAAGGCTTAAATATGTCTTGATAAAAAAAGTAATATGCCAGGCTTAAAATACGATGTTGTACACTACTTATCAGGCAGCTAAAGAGGGTTTATAGAAAAGAATGATGGATGTAATTTTCTTGAAAAAAAAAAAATAGTTATAAGCACAAGAATTGAATTTCATCTAATATCACTACTAAAGCTTGCCATAATCTTATGGAGCATTTGGACAGTACCTAGCTCCAAAGAGATGATCCTGAATTAGCATAGTATACAAATCAGCTTTTCGATTTTTATCAGATTATCTGCATTACTGGCTATTGCTGATGCATTCTGCAATGTGCAATAAACACTTCTAAGCATCATATTTCCAAAGTGTAAAATATCTTCAAAACAGATCTTAATTGTTTTAGTAAGATAAAGTATGCTACTTTTTGCATGAATAATATTATCAGAATCCCATTAAATCTCTTCATTTATTATCTCTAATGCTACTTAAAAGAGAAGTTAATAGAGTAATTCATTCTCGTACCATGACCTTGGTCACTAGTACATGATGTTTCATATTCATTATGCTGAGCTAAGTGAGGGCTCTTAATTTATATGCTGAATAATGCTCTGGGGACAAGTTGCTCTTATGCATTAGGGTTCTATCTAAATCACAATATTTGAAGACAAGTGGAGAGAGCAGATAACTATTAAACAACATGTTTGTTAACATAAAACATTGTTACAGATTCTGAACATGAGACCTCTGGAATTAAAAGTTACACAGCACAGTAGTTTTCCTAGAAATATTGAGCTTGACTTAAAAAGGAATAAATAATCTAATATTGCATGGTCAGTCCATGTTTTTGTTATATTGGTAGATTCTTCTAAAGAGTACTATTTATCATGCCAGAGTTGCAAAACAGATAGATCTTCCTCCCTCTCACCTGACATATTATTTTCCCAAAAAAATTTTAAGGACTGGCACATTACTGGTGCTTTTCTGTATTTTGGGTTTATCTTCAGGGACAAGTCCAATACAGTTATCTAACCAATGAGGAACCATTACCTGTTTCCTAGTTTCCTGCAGCAAAAATACAATTTATTTTCCTTTTACTTCCCTGATTAGCATAAATTGATGAATTAAAGGTATAAAAAGAATATATGTTTTACTATTCTAGAATGCCAAAAACCTAACTTCTTATATGATTCAGCAGGTTTTGCATGAAACCCTTAATAACGGCAACATTTAATATTATGGAATCCCTAGACTGCTTGACATACTGAAGTAAACTGTTCCGATGAAAGCATTGTAAAAAGGCTACACATTTATTGACACAAAACAGCTTCCAGAAGTGGATCTGACTATCCAATTAAGAAAATGAAAACAAAAATCCCTGCTACAAGCCTAGAAACTCAACTTGGGACACAAAAGCTAAACCAGAATATTACCTTTTTCATTTGTATTCCAATATTAATAGACAACTTGCAAGCCACAGCACTTAATATGCACTATTTTCTTCAGTAGATCAGCATATGAATGCAATAATTGATTCATTCTAACCTGAGCTAGACAAATAAATTCAATCATTTTTTAAGAGGGACTCCACCTCTATTCCCCATTATGATTTTACATAAAATCATATTAATTAATCTTATTTCTACCAACATGAGATGTACACAAGTTTCCTGCTGAACACAGAACAAATCCAAGAAAATAGAATTTGCAACTTTGTGAGGCTGTTTTTCAAATTAAAACTGTACTTCTCACATCTCTCACAGCCTTTTTGGAGCCACAGATGCATCTCCATCATTTACCCACACAAAGTAAATGCAGTTTTGATGCACCAGGTTAACAATGGAGAAGTTCTCAGTAAACATCCATAATGGGAAATTTAAATGTTCTTCTCCTTTACTCCCACTATAAAACAAAACAGCATAGAAATTCCCACCACTGCTTAAAAACCTCTAAATTGAATGCTTTTCAAGGCCACGGTGGATAAAAATGCACAACACATGAAGTCTGTGCAGATCTGGGCCTTGATGGTCTAACTCAGGAATGCAGAATCATTCGCAATGGTTTGAGATGTCTCTGGCTCAGATGTCCTTGCAACTCTCCTATGTCACCCTACAGATGATGGCCCTCAGCACTGTAGCTGTGCAATATGTCAAATCCTTCAACCCACAGTCTCACAGACACTTTAAGGCTACCTGAACCTATCAGTGAAGGTGGGTCTCTGCCAGAATACCAAAACATGAAGGAGCTGCAGCTAAAGGCACAGACCTGATCTATCTGCCACAAATGCTACAGAGGCAGGAATATTGAAGCAGACCTGAAATCTAGACTTTTAAGTCATAGTTTTATTTCCCAGAGATCATCCTGTCATAGCAGAGTTATCCCTCTGTGATATGCTCAGAGTGGTGGGCACAGTCAACAGAGCAGAGAATCGTACATTTCTACCTATTACTGTGTACATAGATCAGCCTGAGTGGTATCTCTTATCTCAATTTAGCACGCTATGGTAGTTGTATGAATAGTACTAGAAACTGCATTGGAAGGATAATGAATTATTTTGGCAGCTCTTAACTAAAAGGTAACAGAATATGTAGGAACTGTATGTCTCTGACTGATATGTTATGATATTAATATATTACAATGCTGCTGACGTCAAAAGATGTGATTTAGTAGTCACTGGTTATTTCAATTTACTCTTTTTTGCATTTTTAATTAGTAAATGAGTCCCTCATGGTCAAATGATTAATTACACAATAATTCAGTGCAGTACCTTCTTTTCCTGTTTGAGTGGAGCATGCAGTATACAGAGAAACCACTTGGAATATAGAATGACATTATAAATTAAAGCAATGTGTTCACACTGCTTTAGTTAAAGTTGTGTTAGCACCCTCATTAAGACCTCTTCTTTTCAGGTTGGTTAAAATTAGGTGGAGAAAGTTCATTCTAGCTTGCACACTGGCATGCAAGAATTAAACCAGGGAATAAACTCCTTCCATCCATAAACTTATAGATGTGTGCACATGAAAAACAGGTGAGAGAAAGTGAAGGAAACAGGCACTGTAGACTTTGTTAAGGGTTAGGAAGGAGAGGGTAGGAAGCAAAGAAACAAAACACAGGTGCTGTTTGTTGTTTGTGATCATAAAGTAATAATTGTACCTCTTAATTTTAATTTCTTTTCATCAAGAGATCCCAAAAGATAATTGGAAGTTATGTCATTATACCTGACAGAGGTGTGAAACACCTTGTATAATGCTACTCAAAGACATGGAGTGAGTAACAGAGGCCAGTTTTCCTTCCAAGTTCTGGTCACACTGTCCTCCCTGAGGTGCTGCAAAAATATTAAACTGTCCTTATGGTAGATAGAAGACTCACTTCCAGAAACTTTCAACATGGTATATGGATAGTGGTCTTCTAGTGACTTACACTTTAGATTATCACAATGAACTTTAGATTATGACTATGGCAAGCAGAAAGTAGCAAAATCACCTTGCACTCCAAACTGGCTAGATATGAAGTACCTCAAGGCTGGAAACCACACAACTGAGGTGGTGTGCTTCCAGCAGTAATACTTCTTTTAACTGAAGGTGTTTTAAGCGAATCTATTTTACTTTCAGTTGACAAAGATTAGCAGGTCAGGTGTACTCATGGCAGTGCTATTCCTCAGCTGAGGATGTGACAGTTCTTGAACAGCTCCTGCTCAAATAAAGTTTGTTTGATGGATCGAGGTATGTCAGCTCTTGCTAGTGATTGTGAGGCAAAATTAATTGTCACAAATGGTTTAATTCAGTGGGGAAAATAAACTGATTTTACATCAAGAAATGCAGAAAGTGCTAAACTTAGAACCTCTGCGAAGAGTTCAGATGACAGTAGTAAGTATTCAGCGTTCATAACCTTCCTATATCTGCACGTTTAACTTTAAGGTCTAACATTCACTCAGTTATGTGCATGTGTAAGACAGCACTAAAGAAAACATGCTCACAGTCATGCCAAATGGCAACAATTGATCAGAATTACAAGGCTGGGCGGTTTAGTTTAGACAAATCAGATTTATTAAATAGGGTGGTCCTAGCAGTACTACAATACATGACATTAATAACGGAAAGATCACATAATTCATTGGAAAAAATATTTTTGTATCAACCTTGGGATCTCATACATATTAAATTGGTGACAGGCAGGTTCCCACATCACTGTATATGTAAAAGAGGGACAAGGTAGAAAAAACTTCCTGGTGTTATCAAGTATCACACATTACTCTTTCCATAAGATAACACACTCACTCTGAATTACATCTTTATGAATCATGAAGATGTGGTCTTTGGAATAAGAGAGAGCTGAGAAACCTAGAACAATAATTTCCTTGAAGTCATAAAGCTGTCAGGATAGATAGGAAGAGGGTAATTTACAGCATCTTAAACATTTGTCCCAACATATGTACATCCTCTATCCTTTCCTTCAGGCAACTACACCTTTCTAGTCATTGTACAGAGAACACAGGCTTCCTGAATTTAAGTGTTCTCAAACTGCACCTTACTTGTATGCATTATACATATCTAATTTGCTTAAAGTCACACTGCTGCAAAACTTTATCTCTGATGCTCTTGGATATCCACTCTTTTGTGGTTACCCTTAGGCTGAAAAGGACAAATCTCACATAGACCTAGCTGGTTGCTTCTTGTCATGTTCTTGCAGCCAAATAAATGGACTCAACTCTCTCAGCTCTTCCTGTCATGAGCTTCCCTACACTTTCAGAATTTCAGATTAAAGGTATACATTCAAAGAATGACAAATCTGAGTCTGAAAACAGGATGGGAATTTTGAAGCCTGAAGACAGAAGAAAAAAGTCAAATGAAAAAATGTGGGGTGAGGATGAAGAAGGCGGAGCAGTGGAGTAAACTTTCAAGACGACAGAGTGGTAGAACTCTGTGCAACTTGAGGGAATGAAAGCTGACAAATTAATAGGAGTAGTTTTATGCAAA
>NC_138655.1:99869479-99901979 GCF_964273445.1 Streptopelia decaocto
CAGATTTAGAAGTCTGTCTCACACTTGGGGGTATTAAAACTGGGATAATTTTCTCTACTTGGAGGCTTCTTGCTCATTTTGATCAATTGTTGTCATTGTGCCTCAAACTTCCCATTTGTAAGAGACAGGTTCAAGTTCTTCCTTCAGTCATAAGCTTTATGTATAGAAAAAGCATTAGGCAGCAATCAGCTACCTAATTACCTTAGATGACTGTTGGTGTAAAACTGTTTTACACAATATGCTTGGTTCATTCCCATTCAATTCTGTTTCTTAAATAGCCAAACACAATTTTTAGGATTTTCTTTTGTGTTTTTGACATACAGGGAAGGAGAGTAACCTCACCTGAAACATCTAATTTAGGAGTACAGCTGCCTATGAAGCAGAGCCCTAATAGAAGCTTTATTAATTATGCACTAGACATAGATGCTTAACTTAAGCATGTAATTAGGGTATGCAACCCCATGTTGCCCATATTTTTAATTTCTACTGCATCTGATATAGTCTGATTATAAAAATGCTAATGAATAAACTTTATCCCTTCTGGGACAGTTTCCAAGATGTCCAGAAAACACTTAAGAGGAAATCCATTTCAGTTTATGTCCATTTTGTCATGTATCTTACAGGACAGAATTGCCGAATTACAAAGCAAGATACCTCTAGTGATCATGAAACAATGTAAGTTCCTCAATATGCGAGTGGAAGCTAAAGGTGTGCAGATTGGATCCTACACAGTCATATAAGCAATCTGCCAGGCAATGGAAACAGTCAGAAAAACATCAATAGATGCAGTCAAAGTAGAGAGTTTGAAGAGGTGACTAGGCTGAGGGGAAAAGCAGAACTACCAAGTTCTACCAAGTTAGCAGCACCAGCCTTTATTTGTGACAGTTTAAAGTGACTGTGGAACTGAGCCTTTAGAAGCCTTAAGAAAAAAAACAAAAAACTATGCCAGACTCTTGGATGAAAAACATACCTAAGATGTGTATTTACTTGTAAACACATGTAAATACTCCCTCATTAATGGCAAGTGGCCCCTACATAGCACATAAGGAGTTAGAAACATTTAATGTGTTTCAAAAAAACAGAAAGACTCCTATATGCTGGTAATTACAAATCTCATAATTTAGAAAATAATGTGTTCTGCTGTTACAGCAGAGTGCACAGGAACAAAACAGAACATCTCAAGCATTTCTTATATTTGGAAAAGCACTGTCCCTGCACTCTGCCTATGTAAACAAAACAAACGATTGTGCAAAATATCTGGAATTGTCCTGTTCAAATGTGGAATTGTAAGGTGCCAAGAAACCATATTTAACTCCCTACAGGACAACTACACAGTGCTAATCTGACCATATACAAGTAATCTAAACTGTCACACGCCTGCAGCAAGACAAAAGAAAACCTTTGTGGCAATTTGTGTCCAAGATTCAGCAGAGGCAGGCTGTCCTTTTCAGGAGAGCATGAAGAAAGAAAATAAATACATCAGTTCTCCTCCTGACTGTCAAATTATGAAAATCAGTCTTGGAATGCTCCCATGCAACCTTGCTCTGAAATAAGGGTGAATTTAATCCTTCAAACTCAGTAGCTTGGCTGTAGTCCAGGAAGGCCCTCAGCATGAAGGCTGAAGTGAAGCCAAGCAATTAATATCTAGGAGAGCAAAAATATTAGATTGAAGTTTCTATTAATACAGAAATTACTAAGGCTGGCAGTAGACAAAATTTATCTGCTCTTTTACAGGGGAATTAGAGTCTAATGCACTGCATCTAGCTCAGAAAAATTGTTGAAGACATATCCAGATAAATGCACAATTAGGGAAGGTATCTCGTATACATGCCTATACCATGTTTTCAGGTGCACTGTGTGCATGTCCAAGGTGAACTATTGTCAGAAACAGTAGTGGACACATGAGCAGTACAATGGTAGCAAATTCCAGCTTCTCTTAGAATCCAATTTTGCTTTCTAGCAAGAATCCACATGCAAGTTTTTGCATGTGTGGCTGATCTTCATGCACAATGTATGTAGGTGAATTTGGATGCTTTTGCACAAGGGGACAGGCACAACCCCCTTGTACAAAACAGAATCAGCCCACCTGGTATGCACCAATATTCAGCTGGCTGTAGGCTATACCTTTAAAAGTGCCATTACTAGGAGTTTATTCTTTGAAGTCTTATCTGAAGATTTTTTTTTGTGTCAGTTTTGAGTCTGTTAACATCATTTTCTTTTCCTGTCTTTTGCTTCCCTGCTATTATGAAGGTCCAGAACAAGCACCAAACAAGGTCTTTCTCTCAGCAGTCTTTGGAGACAGGAACCACTGATCTGCCCTAAAACTCACAGGTCAAAAAAATGGTGAGAGAACTTCAAAATATAAGCCATCAAGCTCTCTTTCTTGTGTTGTTCAAATACACCATGCAATTGAGAACCTCCATAGTAAAGTGAATAGCCCTGAACTATGTTGGAGAGTTTTATAAAGAAGGAAAGATACAGGCAAAAATAGTACGGTTTTACAGTACATCATGTACAGTAACTGCAAACTATAACTATGTGAACAGATGTATTTTCCAACACAGGTATCTAAGCCAAGGGAGTTGCAGCAGATTTATGGCAGTTTCAGAGCTGCTGACTGGAGGATGGGTGGGAGGCAAAACAAAAAGGAGATGTAGAGCATGTTTTACGAATTCCTTGAGAAGGGCTTATTTACCACTACAGTACCCCATTTCAGCATCAGAATAAGCTCAGATTCTGCTATTAACATAAGTCAAGAAGACCATGCATACACAAATCATATCTAAAACCTCTCTTTGTAAGTCTTCCCCATGACTAGGAAACATACTGAAGAGTCCACTCAGGCTTTTGACAACCAAAGGTAACAGAGTTAAAGAATAAAACCAGGACACATCATGATAGATCAGAGAATAAATAAAAGCACTTTAGGAAGTCTTAATCCTGAGAAAAGACCACTGTAAACTCAAATGTATGGCAGTAAAGTACAGAGCACAAAGCCACTTAAAATTATTTAAAAATATACATTCCTTTGGCCCAGAAGTAAAGTTTGAACTCGGTTCAGTTTTGAGTTTTGTAGGGAACTTGCTGACACTGACAGTTCACTCCCAAGTATCTGCAGAAGTTATCATCCAGTCTCATGACGAGTAGACCAACTGGCCAGCTGCTTTTTGCCAAGAGCTTCATTCCATGGAACTGAAAAACTGGCAGGGTTAGGCTCTGGCTTTCACAGCTGTATGTATGAGAACACAGCACAGTGGAAGAAAAGCGTTGGGTTGTGAGCAAGATCTAACTGACTGCAGTTAACTGAGTAAATTTTACACTTTGACACCCACTATACTTTTAAAATCATTGCATTGTAATCCCATCATTATAATATTAAGAACAAGCATCTGGGGGCTAAAAATAAGAAGTTAAGAGTTTGGTTTATGATGTTGTGGTTGAATTGGTGCATTATAATTGGTGCATTATTTCTTCTGAAAGCAGTGAACTGTTAAATACAGTAGCCAGTGGTATGTAGGAGTAATTCTTATTCCCTGCTGTCAGAATCATGGTCTTAATCTTATTTTTTTCTTAATACAAAATTGACTGATTTAATGTTTATCAGGGAAAGTTCTTTTTCATGGCTTTACATATAACATTCCATTTACTTTCTGGGAACACAAAGTAGTGTATTGTATGGAAACTATAGAAAACAGTGTAAACAGCTAAGTTTCTCCTCATATTATCATCCTCATATTTGTTGGCATCATGTCAATCTTTAGCCCTCTTTGTAAGATACTTATAATAACAGAGGGCCAAATCCTGAGTGCCATAGTCCTAATGATGTCAGCCAACATCTGGGAAATCAACACTGTAAATAATATTGTGATATAACATTTATAAGGGAACTTCTTCATAGCAGCGATCATTAAATCATGCAGATCATTGTATTAATTTACAGCTGGTATGACAGCATTACATTAATTATGAAGGACCACAGGGTACACTGACATTTAGGACTGGGCTGTTCTGTCAGCCATTGTAGCTATTGATGAAAAGGTCTTCTTAGAGACATCTCAGAACTGTGGACTAAGACTAGACTGACACGGACAAATGATCGTCAGGCAATTCAGCCTACTGGATCTTCCTATAAAGTCCCACAAATGTAAAAAAGCACAGATGAACTCTGAACATTTGCAGTGCAAGCAGTAATGTTAAGAGAAATTGCATGCGGCCAAGTTAAAAAGTGAGATAATTTAGAAATGCTGGGTCAATGTTTTTTAAGCCAAGCAGAAAACACATGTGACAATATTAATGTAAGAATAAGGAAACAGCAATTTTATCCTGGATTTTAAGTGTCACAATGCAAAGTTTAAAAAAGAAAAAGGTGACAGGAACATTTGCACAGAAAATTAGTAGAGAATGACACAGTCATCAGGCTGGAATCATATAAGTACTTCAGATGACTGAGCAGGATCAAGCTCTAAGCTAAGAGCAGTGAAAGAGGTCAGATGATCCGAGGATGTGACAAAGCACTTCCATGCCAGTTTGAGAAAACAGATCTGCAAATATATTTTACAGATGAAAGAGGCCAGAGAGAGAGAGCACTCTGGATCATAAAGCATTTTAAACATGTGAGATACTGATTTGGATAACAACTAATCTAAAAGTAAGAAGAGCACAAGTATCTAAATATAGAGGACTATTCTATTTATTGCATATTAAAGGCAATTAAAGACTCATTTTTGGAAAAAGAAGCCAACACAGATTAACAGCACCAGAGCTGACCCATGCAAGACAATTGAAACTGGCATATCATTTAAAAAAACATATTAGGGAAGATAGTATTTTTTTTTTTAATTTAAGACAAATTTTGAAGAAATATAGATTCTCCTAATATAATTTATACAGCCACCAAATATGCACAAAATAGAAAACTTCCAAAATAGGAGAGAAAAGAAATTAAAATACATCTCAGATGGACCACTCATCAACGCGCATGATGGGCCATTCCTTGTTCAGAATCTCAAGTAATTTGTAGAAATGTTTAAAGACACAGAAGCCAGTATAAAATATGCCTGCTTTGATCCTATAATATATGTGTCTGAATAAGGAGATAAAGCTAAGCCCACAGAGAACTTGATTTCTCTGAAGAGTTTTTAAAATAATCTAATTTTTCTGCAGGTCTTTCCAGACCTGTAAATTACGATGCCTTCCAGATTTTCTTTCCTTTAAGAACATCTCTAGCAACTGCTGCATATTTTTCCCATTAATGGAAAAACTTACATTTCCTTCCTAAATAAAAATTGTTCTTAGTGTGACTTGCTATAATCTTCCATTTAGAATACCTATTGTAAAGGGCATGAAAATGTTAAGGGAAGTTTATATTAAAGATAATTTTGGTGGAAATATTTTTCAAGATATCTGTGCCTATCATGAGATTATTTATTTTTATTATTTTCCTAATAGATTTTTACCTTGAAATCAAAGACCGAGAGGCCAAATTCAGTCTTCAGTTTAGATATGCCTGTTGTTCATTTATTACTTCCTTGAAATGAGTAAAGTAACATAATGGTAGCTCTGTCAGAAACCTACAAGCCCATGTGGAGTTCACACTCTGCCTGGATCGTCAAACAACCAAAAATGCTGGACAGATGGCCGAAGCCTAAGCAGAAAAAAAAGGACATAAAGCCTGTTTTACATACCATCTATGTTTGGCAAGCACAGACCTCTGTTAGCCCCATCTCAAATAAGCCTGTTTGAAGAATCCAAACCATAGAAGACCCATGGATTCAAGTTAATCCCAACCAGATAACAAATGTCACGTACCATGGCCAGTTTGCACAGGTACTTCCAAGTGTCACCCTCTGCCTCTCAAAAAGAGGTTGAAAACTGCCTTGCAAGATATCACAAGAGCCAAATGGCAGTGCCAGAAAGTAGTGCAAGCAATAGTGTATAGATATGTGGACTTATGTCATCTTTGGCCCCTTGTGATGCTTCTCAAAAGTGGGATAGGAGAAGCTCTGCAGGAGACATTCTCATGCCACGGGCCCACATTTTACTCTGCCTCCTACTTCATAGATTCAGTTATCTCAGCTGTCAGCAAGGGATCTCTCATAAGCACTAAAACTTTAAAGAAGATTAAATGCTATGTTAAAACTACTTTTCTGGTAGCCAGCTATGGATGGGAGGATTCTTCTATTATCTGAAGTGCTGTGTGCAAATGATTACTTTTAAGTCATTTTTATAAAGAGTTTCAGCTTAAACATATTTAACAATGGGGCAGAGGTCTAATAAAATACACTGTTCAGCTAAATGATTGCACTTTCACTTTTAAACACTGTCTTAGCATGTTTATAAATATTATTTCTTGCAGCTTAAAGTGACTTGCTACTTCAAAACAAAAAGAAAAAAAAGAGGAAAAAAATGCTGATTTATCCTTCCTTCAGATCTGTAAAATATGTATTGAACCATTATCCCAAGCATTTCCTGCTTGTTTTTACTAATGAAACCTCTTGGCAATCTTGATAAGAAAGTGTCACCTAGAACCCTTTGATCTGGTAATATAACAATGATGCATTTAACATTTTTAAAATACCAGAATACAAATTTAAATGTTGCTGCTTTTTTCTATTTAAAAAAAAAAAAAAGCAAACTTTATCATGCCAACTAAAGCTAATTCCACTGAATAAACTATAAAAATACAAAATCCTTTTAGTTTTAAAAAGGCTAGTTTATAAAAGACTGTGGAAGAAGTTCCACAAACAGCCTTTTTCATCTTATATTTGTCCTTCATATTACATCTTCAGCCTGGTCTTGTAAGTTTAACTTTCTTTGTGATTGTTCTTTACTATACTTCACTTTTATTTTTATTTTTGTTTATTTATTCTGTACTTTGCTGTGTTGAAATGATTTTCATTATTCATGGAAGTCAAGCATGTTATAATTACCAGACACATAACTGAGGCCGTATCCAAGCTGTGTTGCACTCCTTCGAGTTATACGTGGGGCTTTTTTTTTTTAAGTGTAATTATAGTACTAGGTAGTATGATTAGTTAAAAAGTTACTTATAACATGAAATCTTAGACCTTGTCAACACTCAGAGATATTTTCTTGTGCAAACACACTAAAATATAATCTGGTGACTATTCCCAACAGAAAAGCACTAAAGAAAATTCTACTTGCCGAAATAAACAAAAAATCCCCCAACAAGAAAACAAACAAACAAACAAACAAAAACAGTTACTTCTCCACAGAAGTGACAGTACAAAGAAGTCCTAATGTAAAGCAATGACAAGGATGGGGATAGTTCTTCCTTCCAAGTAGTAAGTTTTTCCACCTTTTTAAAAAAAAAAAAAAGCACCTTTTTGAAGATTTCACAGTGAAAGAGACTGTTCAGATTTATCTCCATGAGAAAAATGAACCAGCTATCTTTCTTTGCACAAACAGATATTTAATGGTCCCCTGAAATGTCCACAGTTGCTTACACGAACATTTTTATTATAGATATTTCCTAGGTCATTTGTAAATTCAATATTGATAAGACTTCCTTCCCTTACAGACATACTGCAATACAGATGGTAAAATATATGTGTTATTACATAGTGAATGCACCTACTGGTTCAAGCTTCCTAGAAAGATTTATCAAAAAAATACAAAAGGAAAACAGAGCTTCAGAATTTCGTAGGAACCATAAGCATATGCATAACACCTTAAGATTCTTTTAATTAAATTTTTAGGGCTTTCAAGTTCAAAACTTCATCTAAAAAAGCATGTTTGTACATCTGCAGCAATTTCTAGGCAATGTTTGATTACAAAGGTTAGTTACTATCAGCACACATACTCTAAACAGTCATTTAGAGCAACAAAAGAAGTTGTTTGCTCAATAAACCAAACCATATGTCATGTTTTCTGTTTCAACAAAACAGAGTCTTGGAAAGAAAACAAGAAGTTTGTCCCTAGGCAAGCTTCCACACCTAAGTTTCCATGTGCACCTTGCTTAAATGTCAATGAAAACCTTTGGAAAGAGAGTAACGGCCATTAATGTTAATCACCCTATCATGCCAGTAACTCAATCCAGCATTCTCAGGACCTACCTAATGCATTTAACTATATGAAAAATACAACCACCTCTGATCTGTTCACTTCTCTAGTGTTTTTTTTCCCACCTTTACACATTGCTCACAGGACTGACTCAGGGAAAAAAAAAAAGTGTGTGATCTCATGATAAACTGGATGGAGAAACTCACAAAGCTAAGAAATACTCCAATTTTCTGCCCTCTTTTCTTTGGCTCTAAATTAGTTTTCAAGTCCAGCCGTCCACTGCCCCATCTGTTGAACGTCTGGAGGAACACAGAGGACAGGGTGGTGTTGACATGAGGACAA
Organism: Streptopelia decaocto; assembly: GCF_964273445.1. Classification (NCBI taxonomy): domain Eukaryota; kingdom Metazoa; phylum Chordata; class Aves; order Columbiformes; family Columbidae; genus Streptopelia; species Streptopelia decaocto. Next base: position 99,877,844 of record NC_138655.1, read on the forward strand.
CTGGCAGGAAACAATACCTGTCATAGAGAGCACATCTCCAATTGTGGCTTTAGATTATGGTTTGTTACAGACTCATGCTATAAGGACTCTTAAAACAATACAAAAAAGTTGTAATGTACTATATTATATTCAACCTAGAACATTAGTATCTTCTCTAGCATTTTCTCAAAATTATGTTTATATCCTTTTTCAGATAACTCAACATGGTCTACAGATGTGATAAATACAAAACTAAGGAATAACAGCGTTTTCATTCACAACAATCCTGAAAGACTAACACTGTACTCACAATGATGTAGACATTAGGTCGCTTGCCCTGTGCCATACACAAAAGAAACTGGAAATAAAATCCTGCCTGAAGTAGCCATGAGAAAATTCTGAATTTTGTAGAAAAAAACAAACAAACAAACAAAAACTATATGCTAATTTGTGGTATAAAAGTCTAGATTTTCTAGCACTATTTTTATTTAACTTGACACACTTTGACACACACAAAAAGATATTTTAGTTTGATGTGCCAGTAATATTTAAAATTTCCCTGCTGTTGAGAGGATTGTAATTTAAAGCCTATCTCTCATGCTGAGGAGGCTCCCACAAAGGTCTAGCCATTGATGCAGTGTCTGGCTATCAGAGCAGAGCCACCTTGCTCCTGTCCCCAGGCACCAGGTTGTGACTGGGGACATCCAGTCAGTGTTCCTCCTTGGTCCTCCAGAATCACAAGAGGGGAGGATTTCACTGAAGAGACTCTAGAGATAACATCTATTTGTCACTTTTAAATGCATTCCAGAAGCAGTTTGAGCTGGGACTGGTGAGAGAATGAGGAGGCTGTAAACCATTTACCTTTTTTTGCTGTTGCACTGAGTGGCCCAGGTGTCAGTGCTGGTGCTAAGAGCTCAGATTAGAGAGCCAGAACACCAGTTCCACCACACACAGGTAGCTAGCCTGAGGTCCATATGCACACTTACCAAGTTGGGAAGGTACTTTCTTATTCTAAAGAGAGGAAAAATAAATACATTAAACATATATTTGTAGCAATAGGGAAACTCTTGGCAACTCATTTTTAAGAGCAAAGGGAAAAGGACATACTAAGTATGCTGCCTGCAATATTTCTAGATTTCTAATTTTGGGCTCATTTATGCATATTATAGCAAGGTATGTTTTGATTGTTAACAGGAACCAATTTGTTTTGTGTTTTGGACTTGATAGCCATGCAGTTTTGCAAAACCTTCTTATTGATCACCATGCCTGAGGTTTAACAAACTATTGTTTCTCACAAGTGAGTTATCCAGGTAAAAGCCCATGGTGTCTATAAAGTGATAGAATAGAAAAGCAAGTGAGAGTGTTCCTCACGTTGCCCTCTCTTTGCGAGTGAAGAGAGATCATCCACCGGGTCTTATCGATTGGTCCCTGCCATAGAGACTCCGGGGTCCTCAGCGGTGTTTATGATATTTTACGCCACATTAACTGTTGAGATGATATGCTATGACAGATCTTTAAAAAAGTGTACCCCTGAGCTCTAAATTGTTCCAATTATGCCTGTAGCATAACAGTTGCCTACCAAGGGGCACCGCTCAGTGCCTTAGGAAAAGAAGCAGATGAGAGGAGCCAATAATCTTCACATATGCTGACCTCCCTCTACCCTCACCCAGCAGAAGCCTGTCACTGCTTTCTTTTACTGTAGCTTTTCATAATCCTTAACATATGGCCTTTGTTTTGATAGGCATGAAATTACATTAAGGTCATTTTTAATAACTGTCAATAGCCCCAGAACACTGCTCAGCTTTAATGACACCTCAGTTGAAGGGCTCAGAGAGCTGTAAGTAGCACACAGACCCTGCTTGAGAAAGCTGATCCACTGGGAAACAGATTATTATTGATATTAGTAAATTAGTATTGATAGAAATTTGATGAGTATCGTGCATCTGGATCCCTCCACAATACACTAATGTCAACCAAAGCCCACAGGTCCCTCCATTTCAGACAGGCAATTTATTTGCATTCTCTAAATCTCTTTGTCAGAGGGTGGGAAAATGGAATAGGAGGATGAAGGGGGAAAAGTATGCAAGACAACAGCAGCTTATGCTTGCAGACAGATTTGAATTGGCTTCTGGAAAACAGAAACTTCTGTGGAAGTGTCATTTTCCCCTTAACTGGAGAGCAAAATTCCCTCCCACACACACTCATTTGTCCTCCTATTGCCCCATTTAGGCCATTTTACACTTTTCGAGCTTTGTTTCTGCATCTGCTTGGCTTGACCTAACCAGATGTAAACATAGAGCGTTGCATCTTACATAGAAGATACTAAACATTTTGAAGACTTTTGCAATAAGGTCCAATACTGTCTGTATGCTACTATGTCTGCATTATGTAAAACCAGCATACAAGTAGAGCAAAATGCCATTTGCTTTGATTCAGTTTGTTATGTTTTCTTGTAGGAAAGACAGAAGACTGAAGTTCACCATTGGTTTTAGTCATTTTTCCACAGTGACCGTATGCCAGTGGTTTCTATGACATAACAAGTTGACTTTAACACACACATATTTAGAGGCCCTGAACAAAGAGACCAAGCATGTCTCCTAATGCCAACAACATAGAAATGAAATAGAAACTCTGGCAGACTTGGAAAGTCAGAGAGATAATGACAAAAAAATACAGACAGCCTGACTTAAATCTGAGGTACCTGAAATGTGTTCTAACTCTGCATGAGGGAAGAAAGTTCCAATATTCTCCATGTAAAATGCACTATAGTAAGCATTTGAAACCAAATATAAGCTGCACAAGTTTAATTTTTATCCTGCACTCTTATTTTTGCATTAAAAAATATATGTTTATTTGATCTCAATTTGTTTTTCACTCTCATCTGTATTGAACAGTTATTATTCAAAACTACATACAGCAGTTGAGGATGCTGTCTGACAACTCCATCTGTTTGCCAGCTGCAAGGTAACACATTCACTTAACTTCCAGGGCAATGTTTCGGTCCCTTTCCAACTAGTAGTACACACAGAGTTAGATAATTTGGATGCTTTGCCCACTCTTGCCAGATATGGATATGAGCACTTACCACATCACATAAAGCAGTTTTCACAACAAAAACACTTCTTTTATTTTTTCCTAAAAGAATGCAGATTGATATATATTATACCAATAAACAGTAAAATTATACCAACATAAATATTCCTTGTTTCACTGATTAAGATTTCACTTCATATCAGATATTGAAAGATTACAAATCATATGAATATCATAAAATCAGATGTACTATTAAACAGCCCAGATGCAAAAGAAATCTGTAGCAAGCCACTGCAGAAGAATAAAATGGAAGACAAATTTATGAGAGCAGGATGCAGTCTGTTCTTTATATACCAAATAGCTGCTGCTACCAGAAACAAACCAGAAAGTTTAAGAGAATTAAGGGCATTCAGAAACTACATAAAACCTAATGTGACAATGACTATTTTTGATACTGAACAAAACTGAAAAGTATAGTACTGAAAATATTTTTTTTAAAAAAAAAGCAACTGCAACTGGAATTCTACACAATTCCTTAGAGCAATTAGCAATTCCTTTAAGAAATCCCTCACTGCCAAACCTGCTGGGAATTTTACTTTTCAGACATCTTCACTGAGCAAAACCCTGCCTTCTCACTGTTTGGCAAGTCTTCCCAACACCACCAATACACTCAGAAAAGAGAAATGTTCAGAGCTCATTAACCTCATCATGACTTTAATATGATATCATTACACCTTGAAAACCAGCATCAGCAGAGCAAAGGAGAGATAAAGCTTTGATTCTCATAATCACTCTTGAGCTGATTAAAACCAGGTTTTACTAGATTCCCCACTAAATTCAGTCCAACACCTTTATTTCTGCTAACCCTAGGGCTCAGTGGGAGAAAGTAAAGATGGAAACAGACTCTCCTCGGTGACTCCTAGTGACGGTAAAAGGGGCAATGAGCACAACCATAAAACGAATAAATTGGTTTCCTTACTTAAACATAAGGAAAAACACCCTTACTGTGACACTTCCCTAAGAGAAGCTGTGGAGTCTCCATCCTTGGAGATATTCAAAAGCCAGCTGGACACAGCTTTGAGCAATCAGCTGAAGCTGGCCCTGCTTTCAGCAGGGGACATTGGTCTCCAGAGGTCCCTTCCCACCTTTCTGTGCCCGGCACCCCCCCCCCATTGCTTTTCTCCTCAAGTGAACTTTTCATTCTACCCTCAATCTAACAGCTTAGGATTTTTTTCTTCCAGTATTAAAGAGCTTCTCTGACTACTCTTGCCCCCAAAAACTTCCCAAACTTCACACAGCAAAACAAATTCAGATTCAGATTCAGAATCCTTCAAAAACAATTCACAGGTGGTCAAACTAATGAGATACCATTAAGACAAAATGCTAATTTTAGTAGCACACGATTGCCTCACTGAAATGCTCGCATGCATTTTGACACATACATAAAAAACAAACCATGGTGGCAGTACATAAAGTAGGTGCTCTTCACCTTCCTTGTCTTTACAGTTACAAACCCAGAGAAGCTGAATTTGCACGAGGAATCCAAATGCAACCCAAACAGTAGGCAGGACCAAACAGAAGGTCAGTATTTCCCAAGTACTCTCATTATATAAGTTAGATTTGTTGCCATATTCTGGAACAATGGACTCAACAATGTTGCATGAGTTGTGTGTCCATATGTGAGTAGAAGCAGGTAGAAAAGGACAGCTTATTGTTTTGGTTTGCTTCTAAATAAAAATTATTATATTAAGGAGAATTTACTTCAAACTTGTTTTGAGTCAGTTATCTGTGTGAGTTCTTAAGTGCTGAAGAGAACACTAGGAGGGTTGGTTTGTTAGTTTGTTTGCTTAGGTGGTTTTCGTAGCTGTTGTTTTTTTCTTTTGCTATCATTTCAGCTGAGGCCATAAACTTGTTTATAAGCAAAAGTATCTCTCAAAATACCTTCTGACATAGATTTGACAGTTCAGTACATTTTCAGAAGATGATACAACACTTTACAAACAACCATTTGATGTGAACTATCTTGAGAATCAGCTACAGCTGATTTAGATACACAGGCTGTTAAAAATACAACAGGCTATTTCTCACATTGACTGGAAGACAAACACTTATTTACATGCAGCATACTACTGTCTTCATTGTATGCCATTTAGTGACAGAAATGACTACTTTTTCTATTTTGTTCCCTTCTGTATTTCTGTCCTGCCTTTGTAAGCTCTAAATGTCTGTCATAAGTTAGTTTCACATGTTTCAAACATATATTCATGCTATGAATGAGGATGACCTCCCAGACAGCAGGAAACAACACTGCTAGCACACTGTCTAGCTGAAGAACGTACAGATTTTAGACAGCCTTTCATTTTGAAACTTGTTCTTATATAACTTCAGCTTGTAAAAGCATTTTGGGGCCCAATATGAGTAATATAACTATGCAGCTAGGCACAGTGAGCAGTATGAATATATTTCTAGTCTAAATTAAGTCTTATCTAGAAACAGATGGGAAACAGTGAGCACCCTCACCACCAGACTTCAAAACCACCTTTACTCAGTCTTGCAATCCTTTGCCAAAGGTGATAGGGGCATTTAGATGAAAATAAGAACTTCAGACTGGAAGGCTGAGAGGTCATTTTCTCGGAGCCTCTTTACAATACTGGGAGGAGTAGGACCAGATGAAGCCTTGTCTGGGGAAGGTGAAATCCACTCCTGGGGACAAATTTGGCCAAAAGCCTTGTTTTCTACCAGGAGACCAGGAAAATAAAACAGTGTTATCTGCCTTATTGAATGTTAATGTTTTAACTTCTAGCTTAAAAGGGCAATGCAGCTTCTCTAAATCAGCCATACTGTGAACAGTATCTAATATCCCTATCAAGTTTAACCTGAAAACTAAACTGTAAAACAAATCTGTACAGAACTATTTCAAAATTTCAAAAACAACAATTATCATTCTTCTATATGAAATCACTAATTCAATTCTGCAAATACTTTCTTGTTTTTCTTTATTCTCTTAAACAAATAAACTATGCAAGGAAAAAAAACAAATGCCCATGTTTGAGTCGTGAGACGTGCCAACTTCGTATTAAAAATCTCACCTATAGTTTATTGCTGGGCTGCAGCCATTTGATAACATGCCAAACAACTTCTCAGAAAGTGCTTTCAAAATATGGGAAATGTGTGTGCTGGGACCATAGGCAAGACATAGAAATATTTATTAAATGATACCACCCAGCAAGAAAGCAGAACCAGTGCTTCTGAATCACAACTGAATAAACAGCCATGGAGAAGACACACAGGACACAAATAGGTCAGCAGCTCTAGATTCGAGATCTACTTGGCATAGTTTGAACTATTATTTACTACACTTTCACTGAGTCACCTTTCCAGATATAAGCAATACTTAGCCATTTATATGGAGTACAAAAGGTGAGGTGGAAATCCTACAACATGCAACACTTGTGAATCTGTAGAAAAACTGCAAACAAAATAAGCAGATGACTTGCTTTGACTTTGAGGAATGTAAAACCCAAGTGTGAAAGTGAATCTGAAAAAAAAGTAAAAAAACCCACCCTGTGAGGGAGGAACGCTTCAATAGAACCCAAATCAAGCTGGAAAAAACGTATCCCTAAACGTTGAAAAAAGGGCCTTGTAGCCTGAAATACTGAGTTAAAAGATCCTGGATACTATATTAATGAATTGTTAAATGATATAAAGTTGACTCCTCCCACTGACTGATTTAGCAATAGCTAAAAAAGGAAAAGTCTGAAATGATGGAAAATTAAAAAAAATAATAATAAAAAGAACACCAACCAACTAAATCTAAAAAAAACCCCACACAAACAAACTAACAAACAAAAACAAACAAAACCCCAAAACAAAACAAAAATCAAAGTTTAAAGAGGAGTACTTACATTAAGAATACTTCATCTCAGTTGTGAAGATGCAGAACTCCGAGGAACAGATTTCAGATCACCAGGCATTTAGACGGAATCCTGTTGTTTAATAGCAGGAAACAAGTTTTTCATGTGGCATGTTCTGTGTTACCACCTTAAGGCACTGGGAGATCCCTGCAAGAGGCTCTGGATATTGCATGACCTTTGCTTCAAGCTCAAACATGCACTTTTGTTCCATCTGATAATCTCAGTTTCTCATCATAGTTCCATTTTAGACTCAACAACACCCTTCTGGTATTGCTTTTCAACCTCTCTGCTAGCTTAGGAATGGATTGTGAACTGAACAGGCAAAGATCTTTCAGCTGTTTGGTAGGTGAGGTTCTCCTGCATGGGTGTAATCTCTGGGTTACCACCACAGCAGGGACACACAAGGGGAGTTAGTGAAATCATAACATGAAAAATCTCAGGTGAAGTGTAGGCAGAACCGTACCACTTCTGTAACCACAAAACAGATGCTTCTGAGACTGCCCTGTAGCTCTTGTCTGGAGAATGTGTGAAAGCAGAAAGCCAGTGAGCTGAAACTGCATTCCAGGAGCATGTAATTCAGCAGGAGAGGCACTGGAATGATGTGACAACTGTATATTGCAACCTTAGATTATGCTATTCAGAAAGAATTAAGTCTGATACTGAAAAAACAGGACACAGGAGAGGTGGAACACAGATTCCAAAGAACTGGAAGAAACCTGGGATGAGATAGCACTTGTCCTTTAAGAATTTCCCAGGCTCATTATCAGGTAGAAGAGTGATGTGAGAAAACGAATTATATCTCTGAGAAAGCCTGTCTTGCACAGACATTTTCCTTGTCCTAATACATCTGTACTGGTAGAGGTGCAATGAAAACCAGGCTTGTGGAGGATTTCAACCACTCAATGTATCCCTGGTAAATAGTATATCAGGAACCTACACAGCATCAAGGAAGAATTCACCCGCTTTTGGGACAGGCACCAAAAACTTTGAATTGAAAGTGTTTACAGATACCTCATGGATATGAGCAAGATGGACCCCTGTACAAATTTTATTTTTTCCAGATATGAACTTTATATAAAGAAGACAAAGAGAAGAAAGTAGAAATCTGAGCACTATTTCGGAGGAGCCAGACTGCAAGACAATACGCATGAGTACCTTGTACCTCTATCTTGTAGAACCGCAACATGCCAAACAGTGTACTTGGCTACCACATGTATTAAGTATCTGTTCACTCATCTGTTTGCAGGCAGACAGGTAAATAGGTACTTGTTTGCAAAGAGCATGTCACTAAGAAGTAAAAACCAAAACTTTTGCAAACATTTTAAACAACATTAAAGAAATAAACTATGTTTGCTCTACACAAGTCATATATAATTTCATTTTAGTAAGCCCAATCTCTTTTCCACTAGGTTTAAGCACAAAGTATACTCAAACATCTCACGCTAACACTTGTTCAGAGACAGAACACTTAGTCTGAGCCTTGTGTGCATAGAAGTCCCCCACACTATGGGGGATGCTGAGGCACAACTACCTGCAGTCCAGCTCCTGCACAGCATCCTGTCTTGGTGCAGTTGATTACATACCCATTTTTCCTTCTGCCTTTAGCATGGTCTTCAGGTCTCCTGAGATTAGGTAAAAGACGAATCATCTTCACTTAACTCTCAAGACAGTTCAACTGCAATCTCTGTCAACAATGCCATTAGTAACAAAACATAACATTAGTAACAAGACATAACTAACAAAGACTGAATTTCCCCAGTAAAAAAAAAAAAAAAAATGAAGAAAAAAGAAAAAAACAAGAGGGATGGTTCATACTTGATAGTTAACCAGTTGCTATAAAGCATAGGTATTCTTTCCATAACCATTGCCCCAAGGGGTAGGGAAAGGACTCCTGTTGCTCGCATAATAAGCCAAGGATACAAACAAAGTTTAATTATGTAAAGATACCACATACTATGGTGGTTCTGGCTGAGGTGATGATAATGACAAGTCAAAAATTACAGCCCAGTAGTGCTGATCACCAACAGAAAAGGTACACTGTGAATCTGTTGGTTGAAGGAAATTTGCCTCGCCATCTTGCACATTCGAATGCATTTATGGAAGTGTCTGCCCAGGACCAGTGTCATCTGAAGAGAGTAATTAGCCAAAGCAACACAAATTTAGGGTTTTATCCATCAGTATGAGAACCAAACATAGATACTTGCACAAGGCTGGCTTTAACATTCACAGGTTTTAATTCAAGTAAGGTTATAATACATCTATGGAAGGGAAGTTGTTTATATGCAGACATCTTCAAAAGTAACATTTTTTTTCAATAAGATTTTCAAAGGTCTTTAGTGCATTTTGTCTGCAACAGATTTTTTAAAATGTGTTGATGCAATATTTATACAATTATATATGGTACAATGGCAATTGCTCTACAAAATTAATCTTCTTGTAATTGTTCAACTTGAATCATGAAGTTGACATTCTTGGTTTGTAAACAGCCAACATATGCAGTGAAGAGGCATATTCCTGTGTATGATTTTCCCACCAAAAGCAACTATCAGGTTACTGTTAAAATTAAAAGCAATTAAATTCTCAAACAGGCAGTTGTGGCAAGCATTGCCATAAACTGAAACAAAACAAAAAAGCTCCATTCCTATTCATTAGGCATTTGTCACAATGTATACACTGCATGCTTTTGTTTGAATAGAAAAGCAATTATGTTTTTAACAAACTTATATTCTACTCATCTCCTCATCATCCTAGAATAATAAGTAATTAGAAAATAGGAATATTATATGCAGCAATACAGCTTATTGTTCTGTGCAAATTATTATTGTATCAGCTGAACTTAAGTACCTGACACTTACAAAAGCTTACTTGTCAGCAGTTTCTGTTTGTGCTTGTACTATCCATGCAAGCCTCCAGAAGGCTTTTTCTTCATCTAGCCCTATTTTCTGTTATTACTGAACCTAAAGTTCATGACCCCAGTATCGGATGTAGGAACAGAGGACACAACTCAATGACATCAAAAAAATCCCTCTGTATAGCTGTCATGTGACTGTCTCTCATGAGGCACAGATGCATCTTAAGCAAGTCCAGAATATACAATTAGTATGACTACAGCAGAGTAACTTACTTAATACAGCAAACAGTGGATTAAAAAATAAATAATTATGAAACTCATTTTCATGTAAACCAACATAATCAAATTCCTGGAGTACACAGTTGAGGCAAATAGGCTGAGGAGATCATTGGTTTTAAATGAGCGGAGCCAGAGTTCAGGCTGCTTTCTACAGATGACCTGATTATCCTCAAACCAATGCCAAGATAAAAATCATGCTTCCACACCCATAAAGCTACTATATCAGCTCTGAAAAGGGAGCTATGAAAAACCACAGTAGCCAAGGTAAAATGTTAGGCAAGGTTAAACTATCTGTCTTTAAACGGTGTATGCCATGTCCTTGTCCTCACTCATTGCAAGATGTTAGGAGCATGACCCTAGCAGAGACCTCACGCAGGCTGGAGAGCCCGCAGGAGTTATCTCCATGAGAAGCAAATCTTTCTCCTGCAGCGATGTCCAGGCTAGTGCCAATCATTAGATGTGCTGGAACCATTACCCTGCAAGCTTTAAACAGAATAAACAAAGATGGATAATTGGGTAAAAATGTTGAGAGGCTGTATTTTTACTGCCCAAATAAATGGTTCTTCAAAGTAGGGCTCTGCCATTCCTTATTATATTACTGTGTTTAAAGCAAGCCTGAAAATAAATGAGTGTTTCACAGGTAATAAAGATAGAAGGCCAAAATTCTGCTCTGCAATAATTGTTATTTACAAAAGTCACAAAAGCAACTTGCACCATAATGTCTCTCCCTTAAGTTTACAATTAGCATTTTTGGAAACTAATATAAAAAAATCTTTTTTTTTTTTTTTCTGAACAGAATTAGTTCAATTAGCTTCTCAGACAAAATTTCTACACATCTTGGATACCCAAAACTGAATTTACTAATTACAATGTTTTTTCTGTATCCATGAATCACTGCACTTGATCAGTATCAAAATGGGGAATATGTACATGCATATGGGAGAACAGTTAATTGCTTCCTATCTTACGGTGATAGGGGCATGCCATTAATTCTCCAGCATATGGCACAAAATTATAGCCTATTGCTACTACATTTTCATCAAGTTAGAAGGTTACAATCTTTAAATAAATCTAATAAATTACATGAGAAATAAGATTCTGGTCTTGGTAAACCCTGGATTTGTATGGGGTTTTTTGTTTGTTTTTTTAAATAATAGACTTTGAATCATGAGTTAATAACATATACAGATAAAGAATTTAAAAGTCTTACACAATTAAAGGCAAGCAGGAACAAGTGATAAACAACTGCATATACGCAGTACTGAGGTTACCCTCAAAAATCAAACTTTTGTTGCAAAGCTAAAGGCACAGTATATTATAAGACTTCCATAAACACTTTAATGATACCTTTGTGAATCCTAACACACTATTATTGGAGTTTCTGGTAAAGGTTTATATCATACTATGTTTACAGAAACACTAGTTCAAAGGTTTTACAGTAAAAGACAGTAGCAAGATATCCCTTCTGATAAGAAGCAAAAATAGACTTATGCTAAACAAAGTCATTTTATATTCTAAATATTATGATGGTCAGCATATGCTTGCTATACAGATCTATTTGCTGATTCTCTAATGATGATATTGACAGGCTATTAACAAATATGCAGCACATGCTTGCTAATCTTGGTAAGCATACACTGCAAATCAGTTTGATTGTTAAAATTCCTAATGATGATATCGATGGAATATTGACATGCTGTTGAGAAAAAAGTCCAGCATGCCGTGAATGGTTAAATGAGGTAGGATACATCAGATATCTGTTTGATTGTTAAATTTCTAAAAATTACTCTAGAGGATTTTCAAGGAAATTTAGAAAGCGTATGCAACATAGGTTATTCTAAATATTCTACATTGTAATACTCTTCAATCAGTAAATGTACATTTTTGTGTTTCCTCTGAAACATTACATATATAATTAAAAGACATATTTCAAGGTCTCATAGGTAGCATGCTGCTAATAGTATTAAATGAGTAGAGTATTCTAATAGCTTTTGCAACATTTTTTTCAGAAGAGAAAGAAATTAAAAATTAAGGGTTTTTTTAAAGTATTTTTTATTAAATAAAAAGAGCACAGGCACTGCAATCTGAAGGCTATTAAAAATAGTAAATGCAAAACTGCAAATGTATTTTTTTGCAAACAGGTTTTGCATTTTTAAGTTATTCTTATTCCATAAAAAAAAATATATATATACATAGGTATCTAAGTATTGAAGCAGGATCATTTGAAGTTTTCCTGGTAATTGTCATTACAAGAGAAGAGCAGCATTTTTGGTCGTAAACTGCATACTTTATTCTCTTTGGTTGAGTAACCTATAACACAAAACGTAAAATTTATTCACAACTTCTTCTTCATTTACCACTCTGTTACTCCCTCCTACCAAAACAAACAAACAAAAAAATTAAATAAACTGAAAACTTAGGATGGGGGCAGGGGAGAAAACCAGCAGAGTAGTTGAACACCAAGTACTCCATGGTGCCAGAACTCGCACTTCAGTGCAAACAACTCGTTTCATCTCTGATGTAAATTTTTGTTTCATCAACAATATAAGTAATTTAATGCTGACTGAACTGATCCAAATCATATTAATTCTCAACCTGGGCTGGACGCTGGATGGCCCGTTGTATCTCGGAGGACAGACCGCCATCTAGTGACCATGAGAGCGCTGTTAATGGGAAATGGATGGAAGCTCCGCGTGTTCCCTCCCCTTCCCCTATCCTGCCTGCTCTCCTGGTCAAGGTGGGAACGATGCCTGCTCTATTGGTCTTCCAGATCCACTGCAGGAAGGTAGGAGTACTGCTCACAGCAGAAGCGAATTTCAAACAAGCACATAGATCCTCCCTTCTTGATCAAATAAAAATAATGAATAAATAATATTCACTGAAGAAATAAATAGTTTTCTCCAATGAATCACAGAGTATGAGACATTCTCCTATAAAAGACCATAAAGTATGTCCTCATATATGAGTTGTAGAACTGCCTCAGTCTATTTTATTTTTTCTGATGTTGCCACTTCTAACATTTGAACATTTTCTGCCACTGAAACCTGTAACAGAATCCTGAATGCCATCATTTACTAGCCCACAGTGAGAGAAAGGAAGAGATGAAGCTTAAGTAACAGCAGCAATCTCCAAGCAGAGAGAATGATAAGCATACACATAAGAACAAAAGGAAAAATAGGCAAAGCAATAAGATCCATGTTAATGGTTAATTCTGTCAGCTTCAGGTGCTTCCTTGTGTTCAACACACTCCCAAGATCAGCGAAAGTAAGTTAATATATTGGAAAACATAACATTTTTAATGATACAAGGCCATTGAAACCTAGAATTATCCACTCTTGACAGTGCAATAGCTGTGTAACTAATGGTGTCTTCCTTTAATAAGCACATTATTGTCTTCTGATTCCATGAGCACAATGGAATACATGGTGCAGTGCACCAAAGCAAATGCTGTTTGCTTTCAACTTCAACTCATCCACCTCTTCAGGCTACAGAATCAGAGAAGCTGTTTTTAAAAAGTAGGAAAAAAACAAAACCAAACCAAACCACACATCCAAGACCGCATGAACAAAGTCAAGAAAAAAACACACACACTTGTACAAGTGTTTGGGTAAGCAAATAGTACCCAGAAAAATGTTTTAAGAGATGATGCTGCATCATCCTGAACCTTCCTACTTGTACAGTAGAAGGGATCAGGAAGATGATTCATTCTGTATTCTCAATTTTCCCATACATTGCCATAAGCAATGTGATACAAGAAGAAGGGAATGACAGACTAGGCAGAAAAACTCTATTGTATAGTCAAAGTAGTCACTGCTACTACTACTAATAGGAAGTTAATATACAGAAAAACATACTCAGAACAAGATGTTTCTATTGCACACCAATTTGAGTAACAGGACAAGGCAAACATATCATGTACTATTGGAGCATTTTAAGCCAAATGGCTGAAGCAGCTTTCACAGGTCAATAAATTATAAGAACTTGCATGTGACCTTGGAACAGGTAGAGACTAGAACTTGGTGTTTATTTTTCTTTTTCAAGCTAATATTTCTTCCTCTGGAATATGAGATTCAGGTGGTCTCCACAGTGATAAACTTGCAAAGCGGCTTGCACAAAGAAAATTCTGAAATGCAAGTATAAAGTTCATGAAAAAGGAGGATGAGCATGGAAAGTGAGGGTATGAGCAGGTCAAATATTCATTCATGTGGTAAGAAACCAGCTTCCATGATATCCTGAGCGAGAGGATTGCTCCTTTTGCAGGAAAAGAGTCAAAAGGACCAGATTTGTGTAACAGTGTAATGCACCTAGTGCTAGTGCGCAGTCCTATTCCTAATCTTGGGCTTCATCTCCAAACTTTCAGCTATTTATACAGTCAGAGAAGTGGGTCCAGCTAGAACAAAATGCAGAATTATAACATCTCAGCTTGTTCAAAAACCCCAATAGCTTTGGGTTGGTATGGGAACAGTGCAGTATCTAAGAGTACAGTATTTAGATCTGGAGTTCCCAATCATCCTGTTCCTTAATTTAAGGAAAATACAGTTCCTTTCCTTCACTCATTTACAACATTTTAAAGATTTATTAATAGTTTTTATTAACATTTTACTTGATTGCAGAAATGAACTTGAGCCTAAGGGACTTCATTTCTTAATCTGCCTAGGCAAATTGAGTGCAGTAATGACAGACTCAATCCCACAAGAACGACGGGGTGCATGAACAAGAAACATACTAACAGAACCAGAAATATGAACTATGATAATATATATACGTAGTAAGTTATTGAACTGTGGTAACAAATTTCCAAGAAGAAGAAGGCATTAACTAAAGTTTCGTTTTCACACTTTATCTATGGTTACAGATGTCATTCCACAGAGGATTAAAGAGGCAATAAACAGGGGATGGGCTGGGTGGTGTTTAAATCAGACAATTAAGAAAGAGTTTCCAATACAACATGTATTTTAAAAAAATGTCAAGTATGATTTTATCTTCTTTTTTTCCAGTTGATATTCATCTCAATCAGTAGAGGAACTTTTAAGTTTTGTAGTAAAGAGATTTTTGAGAACATTAAATTTTTAGTGTTAGAAATAAAGTTTTATTCTTTCCTAACATCATGCCTCAGCTCTTGAGCCAATTAAAAATCATTTCTATTCTGTGATCACTTCTGACAACGTGAAGCCTGTGAGAAATTTCAACTTTCTAATTCAGAATTTTAAAAGATATAGCAAAGTATTTAATTTCAATTAAAAAGACCTACACAAGTCTGATACAGTTATTGTACCACCAGTCAGTGAAGTGAGAGTTGTTTCTTAGCTACCAGTCAGTGGAGAAACTTCTGGTTTCAGCAGATAAAGGAGGAAGAAAACCTACATTTTTAGATCTTGGAAAAATCAGTGAGGTTAGGAAGGAAGTGCACTCAGTGCAACAACATTTCAGTCCAGTGTAGTTCTTATAAAGTCACAGACGAGAAAAAAAGTCCTGAGAAAGCACAAGAAATAAAAATAACATGGATGGGAGATAAAAAACCATCCAAACCCTAATATTTCATCTAATTTTTCATCTAATATTTCTAATCTGTGCAATTTCTTCTGGAAGCAAGAAAGGCACCTTTCATTATAGTGTCATATGTAGTCTTACCGACTTCAAAGTTACTATATTCTGACAGAAATATCCAAGAAGCTACTTGCCTGTAAGCCATCTTTTTCACCTTACAACTGCCAAACATAAACCAGGAACAAGAAATAAAACTTGAGTATTAAGCCAGCCTAGCATCAGAAAATGCCAACCTCTGCTGGTGCTGCAAAGGAAGGATTTGCCACCTCAGCGCATCACTCTGGGCATCGTTTGCCCTTCTGGCAGGAGCTGCCATGGACAGACCAGCAGAACAGAAACCCATGAGGTTGTGGATCTTTCCTTCCCACAGCACTCTGGCCTCTAGCTCCCATCCTCTTTGTAGTCACCAGCGGGCAGCTGGTTTTGGGACATGCAGGGAACAGCCACTTAGCCTGGGAAGTTGATTTACTTTGCAGGAGCAGGAAGGTAAAGGCAGCTATAACCAGTAGACCTTATTTAAAGGATCAAGATTCCCTTTGGGCAACTTGATGCTTGGTGCTACCAAGCAAAGCTGCACTGGCTCAGGAACCACGTATGACCACAATACATAACAGAGGTTCTATCTTCTGAACAGGCTGAATCCCTTTGTCTCACATTGGTTCTAGGCTGTTCAGGATAAAGTAAATTCAACTTGCCTTTACTGCAACTATTCTTTTTCTGAATTATTTATTCAGTTTTGGTCTCCTCACTGTTGAGGTGCCACAAGTACTAAGAGAAGGATATTCATGACAATACAGAAAGAATAATCAGATATTGAAGAGCCAGACAGTATAATAAGATAAATGTTTGTGTCAAGAGTTACTGAAGAGCACAGGAAACACAGCAGGAAAAGACAGGACCTTTCATGTAGTTGTCACTAAACACCTAACTCAGGTGAGTTTATTTACCAGCATTGTGTGTAAGGGTGCTAAATTAAATAACAAGCAAATTTTAAAAACCCACTCTACCAACAAACCTAAATCTCATGAAACCTGTAATCTAGAAGGAACCCTACAGATAAACTAGGTCTAACATTCTGAGACATCTTAGACCCATCTTGAAGAAATTATAAATGAAGACTTCAAACTGCTAAACAAATTCATTCTGAACATTCCAAAATAGTGCAATCCACAGAAAAAGTGTAATTGAGGAATATTACTTTTCCTTTACCAGCTGCCAGGTGAAACAACCAGAAGTTTTTTTGCAAACATGGTTAAGAAAAATAGAAGATCAGAAAAATTTCTATAAATTTCTCTGAATGATTTCCATAAAATACCAAAGTATTTTTCACTGCAACTGTAAATTGGTTCAAGGCAGTACAATAGAAATTTACAGGGTTTTGGATAGAATAGTAGATATGTCAAGAGCTGGTAAAAACTATAGAGACAATTGATAAACTACTAAAACATGCCAAAATAAAACATATTCTTAGCTGTAAGTCAAAAAATGAGAGTAAAATAGCAGAGAGTAAATTGATCTCTTTAAAATTTATTAGAGGACAAGAGATGCAAGAGTTCCCAAGAAAACAAGTGTATTGTCATGCTTGCTGTAATACCAACCATTTTCAAGACTGTCATTCTCAGTACAAATTGTGCAGAAATATAAGCCAAAATACATCCATAAAGATACAGCTGGAGGACAAAGTTTTGATGACACAGAAACAAATACCTCTTATTGAGTTACTTAACAAATTTTCCAGATTGTAAAGCAGATTAGGTTTTGATATAAACTGCAAGAAGAGAAAGTAAATTTCAAAAAGAGATGCTGTAGCAGTGTGCAAAGTACCTATAGCATCAAAAGCTGCATCCAGATGAATGAAAGTAGCTATCCCAAGGAGAAAATATTTTTAACTGTAAAGACATTAGCCTGAATGGAAGCAAGCACTAGGGGAAGTTTAACAAGTTTTGTTAAGTGACCTTATACTTCTTGCCTTCCTGAAGACACCTATGTTCTTCTCAGAGCTTTCCAACCACACACCCATCAGCAGCATTAAAATAAAAAACAACAAAACTATTCCTCAAAAAATTCATGTGGGATAGGGACTCCACAAAGGTTCATACAAATTTCAGATACACTTACAACAGGTAGAGTTTTGTTGGTTACTTACTACTGAATGCAGAGAAATATGAACTTCTAGAAAAGAAAACCAGTTATATTAGTTTATTAATTTTAAACTATTTCTATTATAGCTTACAATACACTTCCCTAGTTGACAGATGACTCCAGGATTGAGGTCTCATCTTTTTGAAGTGTCTGCTAACACAGCTAGTAACGCAGCCTCGCTCTAGTGGCCCAATGACCACTAGGGGTTAGGGAGCTTTAACACTACTAGGTCCCTGTTCCAGCCAGAAATGAGCACAAGTGCTTGGGCTCCTTCTTACTCTAATGCCTTTTTTAATCTCACCTGAACATCCTTCAGGATCAAGATAGTAAAGTCTAGCTGGCACTTCAAGGAAGAGGGAGCTCTCTCGTATGATGACATGAGTAATATAATGAGTTACACCAAGTTGCCAGCCAAGAAGGAGCAACAAAATCAGAGAAGAAAAATGGCAAGCACACTGTGCCCCATCCTACTGATCCTCTGTTGGTGACAGTGCCTCACATTCCTAGTTTCAAACACAGCAACAGCACATGATGCTCCCTTAGGAAAGGTCCTGAGTCAGGTCTGTACTGAACAAACACGAGCTTAAATTTAAACACCACTGTGGTGTTCCAGGCGCACTTTTTAGGTTAACAGAGTGCCTAGGAAAAAGACCAAGATCCTTCCCACCCATTGCTCTTGAACTCAGGCAAGATGCAGCACGTGCATCACAGCACTGCTGAAGCACACACAGCTCCCTCGCACTCTCTCTGTTACAACCCTGTCAAAGATATCAACTATTGGTTCAATATCCTCATTCCCATATTCCATAGCCTCACAACCAGACTTGGGACTCTGCCATCTTCCAACTAAACTGACACAGGGGGGTCTGATTAATGATAGTCAGATTTGAAGTACAGATACAAATGTAGTTTCAAGCAAATCTATTTGTAATATAGCAAAAATCTATTCTGACCTCAACAGCCTGAAGCATAATACCTTTGTCCAAGTGTCATTGACTGACCTGGAGAATCAAAACCTCTGTTTTGCAAATTATTGCTGTTTTAAAGGGCCTGGTTCAAATAGCCACTGCATATTGCTAAATGGTTTTCAGCAGTTTCTAGCATTTGAACAAACTATTTAACATAATGTAGCGAGGACTCAAGGACGGCTAATGTTAAGAAAAAAAACAAAACAAAACGCAACAACACTACTTTTTTCTTTGCTCATTAGTACTTTATTGAAAAAAGTTAACACCCTAGGTCTTGTAAAAGTTCAGTTAATTCCTTAACTCTATGTATACTAAATTCACAGCACCACCTAGTCAATTCTATTAATTAGAATTCTCTTAATGAGATGATTTTTTTTTTTTCTAAGTATTTGTTCACCGTAATCATAACCCAAATACTCCTAAAAACCTTGACTGGAAATAGCTTAAGTTTGGCAAAAATTGCATGCATGACGGCTCCAACTACCTGTTTAATGCTGTTGCCCTACCAACATACTGTAAAAGTTTAGCCATTTCAGTAAGTGTTTTTTCTCTCTCAAGGGAGTCAGTCCTTGACATACCAAATAAACCATTTTCTTCCCCCACAAATGCTAAATAATTGCATCTCATTTCTTATGTCACTTTACATTTATGCAAAAATAATTGTGGATGTTTATTTAGGTATGTTACACGTGCACCTCTGTTATAGGTTGAGACTTGAGGAAAATGAGCTTCATGACCCTTTTAGTGCATGGCAGCTCTCTAACAGAAAATGGCTTAATTTATATTAAATGTGTTTTACAGAAGATAATTTCTGTTCTTTTACACAGACAGTTAACCACATTTTTTCACATCTTGTTGTGCACTTCTGGCAGACGATGTTTAGTTAAAGGATATTAGATTCCACCATAATTTCTCAGTTGTTTGGGTTTTGTTTGTTTGTTTTTTTCCCTAAGGTGCTAAATGTTTAACACTGGTTAGCATATTTGATTATAGGAAAAACACAAGACCTTTTACTGTCAGTTACGGTTTGAGTGTCCAGATTTTTCCCCCTGTAGTTTCTATTAAAATATTTGAAGACTACTTTAGAACATCATTTCTTAAACATAACAGATTCCCCTCCATCTTTGGCTTTCATGTCAAATCCATACGGAGCAACAGCACAAGAGGTCACAATCCAGTCACCAGTGGCCCAGTGTGCAACCAATACATGTTTTTTGTGTCATTCCTCATCCCAGAAAACCACTACACAGTGCAGAAATAATTCAGAATTGAGGTTGTTTTGAAGGCAGAACTTTACCCAAAGGATAAGGAAAACATCAAAAACAACATCCGCAAATCTTTAGCCTAATAAAAAGTCTTCTACGCATCAATTCTGGAGAAGAAATGGTGTAAATATAATATGATTCCTGTCTCCTGGATTACATCATTGCTCTAGTGTGCCATGTGCTGACAGTTTGCACATGGGCTGATAGGGGTAAAAAAGGAACTCCTGGAGAAGAAAGTTATGTATGCTTTAAACTTCACACATTTGTGTTGATTGCTTTATTTTCCCTCATTCTGTGTGCTCTTTAAAATTATCTCAGTCAGTTAGGGTCAATCCTTAACTTCATCTTGCACACCCATACCCTAAAAGATGGCAACAACTAAGGGGGGGGACTAGGTGTTTGGGTTTTTTTTAATAGGGAACCAACCCTCGATGTTTTCTCTCCTTGACAAAATGTCCAGAGTGAATCAAATCCTTGTGGCTACTACCTCCTCCTTTTGCAACCATTAAAGTCATATAAAAGATTATAACATAATGTAAACAAGATTAAGCACACAACATGAAAAGAACTTTGATCCTTTTCAATAAAGAATATAAAATGTCTAACAACTGAACTTTTTCTTTTTAAGTCTTGGATAGCTTTTTGAAATATGTTGGTTTTTGTGGTTTCACTGTGCATTCAAACAGCTCCATCTTTAATTATTTGTATATAATTGAAGCCTGAAGCCTTATTTAGCGTCCATATTGCTTAAAACTTTTTTTAAGAGGCCAGAATGCATATGACAAAATATTTGGACCAACACTGCTGCATTGCAAAAATCTCTAACAGTTCCTATGGTATCCCATTGGTACTTCTGTCCATTTTGAAATATTTCCAAACACTAGTACTCTGAACAGCCCTAGGTAAGGTGCCAAAATACATTATTTCCAATTATAAAGTTCAAAGGCATTTGCCACTTTAAAAGTAATGAAATGTGATTTACAGCTTAAAAGTATTAGTTTTTATGTGTTCATTACTACAACCATTCAGTGGCTTTCTCTTGATTATTCATAAAATCCTGCCCTTCCAGATAATTATATTGCATTAATATGGTATGAATAAATGAAAGCAGTAATTATGTTTTTATTCTTTATTTTGCAATTTTCACTTTGCTTTGCTTCAATGGTACAAAATTATCATGTCTGAAACAATATCACATGGTAATTTGTCTTAGGACTCTTCAGAACTTACACATATAGAGAATTCCACCCAGACTAACTGGGTGGATAGTGTAAAGCATATGCAGATCATATTTTCTTTCTGTCAGGCTTTGACTTATCCACAGGAAATGTGTAAAATGGCAGCAAAAATGTCTATTTTTGTAAAGGTTAAGTTTTTAAAACAAAAAAGAGGTTATTTTATACATATTTTCCACCTTTCTGTCACTAAGTATACATTATACTATGCCATCAGTTCTGAAACCCCCTAGGAAATCTGAGAGGATTACTGCAGAAGAAATAGATAGTTCAAAATAACCAGCTATCAAGATTTAATTCTATAGTGCACAACTTACAATAGATGTTATAATACACAGTAATTTGTATTTCTTTTTCCAGATATCAACCTTCCATTGCATTACCTCTGCAATCAATGGCGGTCTCCAAGAAGAGTTAGGAAAAATGTTGCTCAGAGAAGTACAAATTCTCTTTCTTACACCTGGAAATTTAAGTACACTTCCCAGTGTGTGGCTTCCTCATAGCCCCAGCCTTTTCTATCACATCTCGGTCTCCACCTTTCAGTCATAACTGCACACCTCAGCAGCAATGCAGAGCTTTCCTCTAGTGCAAAATACCACTGAAGTCAATGGGACTTCGCAGAAGTAATGATTGTCCAGGGTAGCTATAAAGAGAGCACATAAAGAGCGCTATAAAGAGTAGATAAGAGATCTGACAGTAAAATATCAGACAGGAGGCCCTTCTCCTGAAATCCTGAATGACCCTACTTCCTATGGGCCTATGTATCAACCTCACAGGGCACTGATTGACAAGGTTTCCAGATCACCTTACTACCATTAAGCAAGTATTCCCAGAGACTCAGTAATCCTTGTTTTAAGAGAAGAAAAAGCATTCCCCTTGCACACAACAAGTCCACAGCACTTCAGAGAAACTCTTCACTGCAACTGTTCTCGGTCCTCTCAGCAGGAGCACAAAGGAAGTGCAGGAACATTCAGCTAAAAGTCTTTGGCATGGGTGCAAGGTAGAGCTAACCCACCAAGATCACATCCAACTACTCTAGCCACTTTGTGCTTTTACCAGTATTTTCACCTGAGGTGACAGACCCTCAATACTCTTCTTATAGAATAAAAATACTCATGTAATTTTGACCAGGATATGGAAGTCAAGACACAAAATTAAAAAATATTTTAAAAGAAACCCACAAAACTTTCAACTTTTATTAATATGTTGCCAAATAGTTAAGAGCAGATAACTGTCCTGCGGGCACTCTGGATCTTATATGTCCTAATACTAGAAATTTTCAAGAAAAATCATGACAACTTCTTTGAAATAGGTGGATCCATAGCCTCTAATTTAGTCATGAAGTCCAATATTAATGTTTGGTTGGTTGTTTTTTTTTACCTTGGTAATGTTGTTCAGAAAAAATAAAACCTCTCAGAAGAAAAGACTATAAATAGATGAACATTCATTTAGCTCTTTATTTAAAAAAAAAAAAAAGGCTTTTTGACACACCATAAAAATTAGTAGTTGCAAGCCATATATAATTTCACAATGTACCTTGCATGGAGCTCTGCAGACATTGCTAAGCAGAATGTCACAGCTACTTTGTAAGAGTGGTGCATCACCCAAGTCTTCCAAGGTCTGCATATATATGGGATGGTTCATTTACTAGAAATAGTTTAATGCAGGAGTTTAACTTAATCCACAAAGGTATGGTTTAAGTAGATTCTGATTTGGGAGAGTTTTTCCTGTATCTTTACTAACTTTGCTCTAAACTGTTTATTTTTGTAATATCCAAAGTATGTTTCTCACAGTTCCTACTAATCTCTGTAAAAGGAAGAAAAAAAAACAAACAAACCCCGACATACACAAAAAAGCAACACGACAAAACCAAAAAGCCAACCATAACACACCTATTTAAACTCAGCTCCTATCCTAATTTGCCAGTCTCACTGTACCAGCACCAGTGAAACAGATGCCCATAATGGCCTTAGTCCTATTCATCACCATATCAATGGACAAGAATGTTCCCACATAACCACCAAGATGACCAGGACTGGGGAGGGATGGTGGGGAGCACATCAAGCAAATAATAAATCATTGTCTTTGGGATACTTCAGCACAGAAGGGATTTTTTTCACTTTCAAAAGAATGTAAAATGTACATGAAACTCACATGCAGCTGAGCACAATCAAGATAATTTGGCTAAATATTGTACTACAAAAATTTAACTAGGAATCAAATGGAATCGAACGAAAATTTCCTAACTTATGCACACAGAACAAAAAGTGTAAGATAACTGCTTTCTGGTGAGTTTTTGCACTGGTCCCTAAAGCTTTCCACATTAAAAGATTCAGGCTTTTTATTTCATCATTCTAAAAAGGGAATATGCCACTTCACTGGTGGTATGACAACTCTGAAAATATAAGCAAAAAAAAAACAAAACCAAAACCACACACAAGAAACAACAACAAAACACAAACAAACAAAAAATAAAACAAACAAACACTGAATTACCACACAATAGCCTACCTAATTATCTATAAGGAAGTATAAGTTTTATTTAAAATGCTTAAAGTTTTGATTACTTTTCTCTTCAATTATTCTGCTAGAATTTACTTTTAAAAGGAAAGTCATCCTGAGTAACTATTCATATGAATCCGAAAGAGAGGGGGCTTTAAGAAATTCCTTAAGTATCCTATGACTAGCATTTAAAAAAATCATTACCTGGCACAACAGTGCCAGGTAAGCACATTGTCACAATAAAATTTTTCTCTAGTGTTCTAATGACACTTTATAAATGAATTTTTGTGAGCCGAGTATTCATTTATCACAAAGAAAGAGAGAAATGTGTCAAAGCTTTTCTTTAACATTACACTGAGAGTCAGTCACTAGCTTTACATTAAACAGATCTTTAAAGCCATACTGCAGTAGCAATATTTTT
>NC_138655.1:99906979-99926979 GCF_964273445.1 Streptopelia decaocto
AGAAAGGGAAGGAAAGTAAGGAACTGATATGTCTGCAGGATGTAGGAGGAAGTTGCTCAGATATACAGTTTCCCTCATGTTAGTTCAAATCCTGTTCAAACTTAGTATATTTATGCTTAGTTTTTAAACCCTGACATGTGCAGTTTATGGTTTTATCATGCTCAGGTGATATCAAATTTAAAACTGTATACACACACAGAGATTAAAATAAATAAAATTAAATTGTACAATTGCCATTATAATATAAGTCCTGCTGCCCTATCAGTGATGGAAAAAGAAGGGTGTGTAGGTGGGAATGTCAGTTCTGCCTCCTAGATGAACTGTACTAATTCACATTAGTGTCAAGGATGCTTCAAAAAAAGAGGATTGGGCCCATCCTGCAGCTGTGCTCAATTAACATTTTAATGCAAAGCTGAGGAAATGCAGATAGGTAACAGGTGTGGCTTACCCTAATTAAATAGCTCTTCTCAATTTTATTATTTATTTCCTGTTATACAAAATGCCATGGTCCATATTTTTCTGAAGCTATTAATATCATTTAGGGGAGAAGCCCAGAAGAGAAACTGCCAACAAATGTATCAACTCTTCCAAGAGAATAAAAGCCCAGCAAAAGTGTTCCTAATGACATTTCATGTAATCAAGTTCTTTACAAAGAAAAGCCCAGGAAGTTGACAGTTTTAAGTTCCAGAATATTACACATCTATTCCCCATAACATACCACAGTACACAAAGATAAATGAGTTTCACTAAGCAGAACTACCACTGTCATTAGAATAGCCATAAAGTGATGCTAAAAGTGATACACTGCTAGTTTTCATTCACTGGACAATACCACACCATTGACAATACCACACCACTTTCAACTGGGATGATCCAAGAGACCAGATGACACCAATCCCAGTACTCATGGAAAAGGATGTAAAACATGGCAATTCTTCTGTATTAATAAATAGCTTCTTCATATTGTCCTCCTAATTAAAAATTTGTGGGTTTTTTTTTAACATTTTGGATAAGAAAATTACTTACAATTTTTGATAACTTTCCAAGCAAATCAATATTAGACAGAAAGGATGTAAAAATAATATTTTGACTTGTTTTGTTTAATGACACTCTACTGTTACTTCCATTAGTCTTCATGTGACAACTATCAGATAAACTATGGAGTCATCACACAGATGATCACAATGTGTTTGACAGCTTCTTCCTCTAGGTACGTATCTCAGATGGAGTTGTGTGCTATTACTAGATCAAGAAATCTTTAGGTCCAAATGCTTAGTTTGTATATTTAAAAGCAGGGTCTCCTGTAAACCTAATTCAATAAGAGAACATGTAAGGAAGTTTAAAAACGAAACAAACAAACAAACGTTTGCTCTTACCAGTCTGACCTCATATATCACCTTTTGCTCTGTAAACAGTTGTTGTACTGCAAATGCAAAGTCTCCCCAGAATTGCAAGTATACTTATTTACATTCAATGTAGTCAGAACTAATTACTACATGCAATTACACCTGTCTGTTTTCTTAGAGAAATATATGTTTCTTCCTCCTCCTTAAAAAGTGAAGAGTGAGAAAACCATGTTAACAGGAACCAGGAAGCATTGGTATAGATTACCTGAGTTCCTGTGGGGTCTCCACTCTTGGCTGTCATTATGAATCAATTAGATTACTTTCTTTAATCCTCTTTTGAGAACAGGGATGAACAGAGGACTCCAGCTTTATTTCTGATGGCTGTCTCTACCTTAACCTGCAACAACAAATCAGGACTGCTCAGAGAGCAGTGGTAGAGCAACTGAGAGACAACATAAGAAGAAAGGGATGCCTGTAATAGTGTGGGCAGCCTGCGTGCACAGCCATGTGAAACAATAATGCAAATTATAATAGAATCATAAAATTTTTTAGGATGGAAAAGACCTTTTAGATTATGGAGTCCAACTGTTACCTAACACTGCCAAGTCCCCCCCTAAACCACGTCCCTGAGCACCACATCTACATGTCTTTTAAATACCTGCAGGAATTACGACTCAACCACTTCCCTGGGCAGCCTATTCCAATGTTTGACAACCCTTTCCCTGAATACATTTTTCCTAATATCCAATCTAAACCTCCCCAGTGCATCTTGAGGCAATTTCCCCTTATTCTATCACTTGCTACTTGGGAGAAGAGACCGACACCCTCCATGCTATAACCTCTTTTCAGATAGTTGTAGACAGCAATAAGGTCTCCCCTAAGCCTCCTTTTCTCCAGGATAAACATCCCCAGTTCCCCCAGCTGCTCCTCATAAGACTTGTGCTCCAGAACCTTCAACAGCTTCGTTGCCCTTCTCCAAATTCACTCCAGCATGTCAATGTCTTTCTTGAAGTGAGGGGCCCAAAACTGAACACAGTATTCAAGGTGGGGCCTCACAGATGCTGAGAACACTTCTCTAGTCCTGCTGGCCACACTGTTCCTGATACAAGCCAGGATGCTGTTGTCCTTCTTGGCCACCTGGGCACACCGCTGGCTCATGTTCATCCGGCTGTCAATGAACACCCCAGATCCTTTAATGCCAGGCAGCTTTCCAGCCACTCTATCCTGAGCCTGTAGCATTTCATGGCACTGTTGTGACCCAAGTGCAGGACCCAGCACTTGGCCTTGTTGAACCTCATACAGTTGGCCTCAGCCCATTGACCCAGCCTGTCCAAATCCCTCTGTATGGCCTTCCTACCCTCTAGCAGATCAACATTCCCACTGAGCTTGGTGTCATCTGCAAACTTACTGAGGGTGCACTCAATCCCCTCATCCAGATCACTGATGAAGAGATTAAACAGAACTGGCTCCGATACTGAGTCCTGGGGAACACCACTCGTGACTGGATGCCAACTAGATTTAACTCCATTAACCACAACTCTCTGGGCCCAGCCATCCAGTCAGTTCTTACCCAGGGAAGAGTACACCCATCCAAGACAGAAGCAGCCAGTTTCCCCAGGAGAATGCTGTGGGAAAGTGTGTCAAAGACTTTAATAAAGTCTAGGTAGACAACATGCACAGCCTTTCCTTCATGCAACAAGTGGGTCAACTTGTCATAAAAAGAGATCAGGTTTGCCAAGCAGGGCCTGCCTTTCATAAACTCATGATGGGCCTGATCATTTGGTTGTCCTGTATGTGCCGTGTGATGGCACCCAGGATGGTCTGTTCCATAACTTCCCCAAGCACCGAGATCAAACTGATCTGTAATTCCTTCCAGCCCTTCTTGTAGATGGACATCACATTTGCTAACCTTTAGTCAACTGGGACCTACCCAGTTAGCCAGGAGTTCTGATAAATGACAGAAAGTAGCTTGGTGAGCACCTCTGCCATCTCCCTCAGTACCTTTGGGTTGATCCCATTAGGCCTCATAGACTTGTGTGTGTTGAAATCATCTAGCAGGTCACTAACCATTTCCTCTTGGATTATTGGGGCTTAATTCTGCTCCCTTTCCCTGTCTTCAAATTCAGGGTGCTGGGTACCCTGAGAACAACTGGTCTTACTATTAAAAGACTGAAGCAAAGAAGACATTAAGTACCTCAGCCTTTTCCTCACACTACACTAGCAAGCGTGAATAGTGAGCTTAGTCTCAGTAGCACCGTCATATAACCAGTAGGTGAACCAACGTTTGGTAAAACACTGCGAAAATATAGTTCCAAATTAAAGAATTCCTTTAACAAGACACCAGGATTCTGGGATCCCTCAGGGACTGGGCAGATTTCCCAGTAAGAGTTAGTACCAGACAACACCAGTTATTTTGTGAATCTAAGAAGTTTCTAAGAAGTCAAGAGAGAACTATTGTGCAGATGTAATACTCTAGACATTTTTGTCTACAAACAATTTCTATGCTATAGACAGCTATATCAAACTATGCAGACTTCAGCTGAAACAGTACATATCCCTAACTGGGATCCAATTATTGGTGTATTTTCTAGGTTTGAAGAGAGTTCATTTTTTGTACCTTTTGAAATGTCACCCCCTTTATGAATTTGTCATGCAGAATTAAAATTATAATTTAATTATATCAATTTCTTTTCTATGTAGTTCCAGTAAGTTTCCACAAATCAGTGTCTAACTTCATAATATGAAGGCTTAGTAGACAAAAAGAGGCTGAAAAATGGCTTTGTTAAATATGCATAACGTGATTACTTACTTCCTGCTTAACTGAGCTAGCAAGGAACTCTCTTCCTCAAAGCCAGGCCCCTTCACAGAAACATGCTTGTTTTAAAAAGCTTGCATCTGAGAGGTTACTTGTGTTTAAGGAATTATTGGTCAAAAGGAAACACAAATTATTAGCTTGTTACTGGTCAAAAAGAGACAACTATTCCCTATACTCTGATTATTAGAGCAAAGAAGAAATTCAAATTTGAGTGCCTCACATCCTACCTATTAATATGCTAATCTGTGGCCTTTTGGGTCCCAATTTTTGTTTTGTTTTGTTTTTGTTTTTTTTTTTTTTTGTTAAGTACAGAATAAAAACACTTTAATGCTTCTGGCAAAATAATTATTTTTACCTCCACTAGGCTTACTTTATAACATGAATAGGAAATGTGCTCCCCAAAATAGAAATAGAAAAGATCGAAAGTTCTTGTTTGTTTTTCCACAATTTTGTATCTGTTACCACTTGAACAAGGAGAGCAGAGGGATTTCAGAGGCTGATTGTGCCTGAGATAACAAGTAAATCCCTCTACTATGGTAACACAACATAAAAAATGTCCTAGGCTTGGTATATGAAGATTTGTCAGGATGTTGTCACTCAGGAACTTATTCTAGTTATTCTATATGATTTTCCACTCCTTCCAGGAAAAAAAAAAGTTTCTGTTACACCTGATTTTGAAGTGTTATTACTATATTCTAAAAAAATGAACAGAGATTCTTTAAAAAAGTTGGCTTTCTACTCCAGAAACATTAAACCAGTTGGATTTTTTTAAAAAAACTTGAAATCTGTTTAATGTTTAAAAAGAGAGTAGATTGGATATCAGTCTTACCAATGATTATGCTAAATCTGTATTACCATGAAAGGAATAACTCAGATGTACACAGAAATTATCAAACTACAGAAAACGATTATCCGTTCTCAATTCCGTTATCTTCAAGTTTAGCTGAATATTTTCTGCCAACATTTTGTCTTCTGTAGATCACAACTAAGACTCATTAAAAACTCCATGTAAAGTCAGCTCATGTTGCCTTCTATACCTGGCCAAACAATAAGATTTCTGTATCTCTCTGCTCCAAATTTGTTTGCAAAAATCTTTTTTGAAACAAAAATGTTTGGAGAATAAAAAGAAATCCCAAAACTCAATACAGCATAGCTTAAAGTTTTATATAAAAGGGTGACAGAAAAGATTTATTGCATTACCATGGTTCATATGCATCATGTATGATATAAGAGTATAAAGCTAAATCTACCTTTTTTGGCTTTTTAGTAAACATTTAAGCTTCTCTTGGAATCATTAAATGAATTTTATTACTGAATGTGATTTGTAAGTTTGTGTCCATTTAAATAGAAAAAACACTACCTTTAAAAATCAAGAACAAGAAATAAGTTACATCATACTGTGTTTATAACAGTGATTGCTGAGTATAAATAACTTCCTTTTAATACTGGAGCTGACCTCCAAACAGTCCAGCTTTTCAGAACTGGAGACAATAACAATTGCATAAAAGGTAAGTACAAATATCCTGCTGTGAAAGTTTCAGAATACATTTCACCTAGATAAGCTAACTGCCTATCAATGTCAACAGGCTGAGTCAGACTTTAAGGCACAAAATTATTAGGATGTTACACATACATAATATATACACCACATTCAAAAAATATAGGTACCAAAAGAGCTGTATTTCTCAAACTCTGAAAGTTTAAAGTCACTGTCCATGGAAAATGGGCCAAACCTTTCTGGTTTTCTAACCTACTGCATTTCAGGCTTGGCCAGTCCATTGTGCATGCCATTTTAGAAACAACTGACTGTTTAACTTTAGAAGAAGAGTCCTGATAATAAGATTTCCTTTTCAGTAATGTACTGATGCTTACATTTAGAGCTTCAGCAACAAGTTTAGTGATTTCTGCATTCAAATCATTAATAAATGAAATATATTGAAATCTTAATGCTGTTGAAGAGAGCATACTGTGCTCCTTTTAGAACCAGAACATAATCTCCTCTTTTCCCAAACCGAGGGAAAGTAGCCCAAGCCCTTTTGTTCCAAGGTAGAATCCCATTTCATTCAACTTGCTCTGAAGTCCATTCAGTGTAATCTGTATTCATTGTACTTCCTTGAACTCAAAGAAATGGTTCTTATACTAAGAATTGTAATTCAACTCTTTGCAGACTTCACCTTGCCTTTTAACAAACAACTACCAGCAGTCTTTCACGTAAATGTACTCTCTTCCTTTGGGATTTCAACACAACACGACTTTGGCACTTTGACCAATGCACGTGTTGGAGAATGAAACCACTGAAAACATCAGCATTGCTTCAGTCACTTCAGACCTTGTTCAGACGCATTTCTACAATGCTGATAAGGCAATAAGTTGTCAGGGCAGATATAGAGACTCTTAGGCACTGTGCTGGCTGTGGAGCCAAACAAGCTGCAGTCTCACTCCATCCATACTGTATCAATGAATAAATAAGACCTTGAGCCAATGTTTCATTGACAATTCATTTGCAATGTCTTCAATACAGAAGTTAGAGTACTATTAACTTAAAGATGACAATGCATATTTGCAACAATTATGCCCCATATCTTTCTACTAGGATCAATCGTAAGCATAGGATTATTACTGTGGCAAACTGGTAAATTTTAGAAGATATTTCCCACTGCTGCTACTACTGGACCGTTGCTAGTATTGATGTGGCACCAGAGTCACCATCCTCTCTAAGAGGATGCACAGTATCTTAAACCTTATTACTTGGCTTGCTGTATCCTGTCATTGTCTTAATTTTATTTATTTCAGCCCTGATCTTGAATGAAAGCAGAACATTTGACTCTGACAAGGAGTCTTGGCAATCAAAATAGTATTCAAAAGAGATGCAAGCGTCTCTGATACATAATTCTTAGAGTAGTGTGTGGACTGCTCCATCCCCCTGAAGACCAAAAGAGCATAGTACTTTATTAAGCAAATTACACCTAAACAAATAGTGTGGTATGAGTATCTAGTGCCTGTTACATCCTCCATCACTCTAGGTCATCTCTAATGGAGAAGCAGTTCATAAATCAATTGGTATTTGGCAGAGGTGACCCTGCCATGTTGCTTATGTGACATTCACAATAAAGATCCTAGGTAAACTGGAAAAATCCTTGTAAGAAGGGTAGATGGACTGGAAAAAAGAATAAATAAATTTTCATTTAATGTCTCCCCCCAAGACCCCCCTCTAAAACCAAAAAGCCTCTTACCAGTAAGAAGCGAAGTATTTAATAGAAACTATGTCAGAGTATATGCCAGAAAAAGACAATAGGGTGTCGCAAAGCATAGATATTCAGAGTACTGTAGAGAAATAGTATAAATACTAGCCCTTGTAAAGGGAAATATCTCTACACAATAAAAGCATTTTGTCCTAAAGTACATTTGTTTATATTACAAAGTGTCTCCCCTCCCAGTCTTCTGTGTGCTGCTGCCCCTTCAGCACAGTCACAGTCTAGTAGAAGATTAATATTTCAGAACTTGTCATGGGCAGTTTCACTTGACTCTGTCACTTGCCTATGTCTGACAAGCTATTTATCATGCTGCTAAGTGTCAGCATTAAATTATCCCTGCTGTTATGACAGCAACATTATTCATCAAGATTACAGTCCCAGTAAAAGGCTGCTTACAGCTGGTACCTTCTTCTTCTCAGCTTTATTGATCTCAGCTCTTTCTATTATAAAGCAAAGGGGTCTCTGCATGTGACCATTTACATCTTGAGTGTCTGGTGATTTTTATTCCTGTGCCAACACTGAACAAAAAGACTTCCCAGAAATGGGCTTCCACAGTTATAAAATGTCACCAGCAGAAAACAATCACATTCCGTTCTACTGGAAGCACATTTTCTTTGAGGGGACAAAGACTGTAAACATTATTGATCATAATGTATAGGCACCCAAGGTTGAAGCATGTTGTTTGACAAATTGATCCACATTTGTTTTAACCAAGTCACCCTTCCTTAACCACTGCAATGAAATGACAATGAAATCAAGAATTATTTATTGAGATGTGTGGTGTTATTCACAGGCAGCTCAACTGTGCCCTGTCTCCAGTCAAACCCTGAATACTCCAGTCACCTTTTGAGGGGCTGTCAGTCCAGCGCAGAATGATATGACGAATAAAGATAATGGCATGTTGAATTCTTTAAACATTCTTTTGCAACTTAAACTTGGGTCACTTTTCTGACATTCCACCACAACCTCCCCCCTGCCCCTCTCCCGACCCCCCAAGAAAAGAACAATGACAAAAATCTTTAAGAGATTTGGTTTAAGCTATGGTGTTCTTTATTTATAGGACTTCTACATTTTTAGAATGGTTGCTCTGCAATAACTTCCTTGGCAATTTACTTCTATTTTACCTTTGGTTGCCACTGCTGAACTTCAAAAACAAATACCAGCATAGTTAAAAATATGCTGGAAAAAAACATTAAGTCCATATACGATTTATAAACTATAAGAATATCTGAGGTTTTTACAGCATAAAAGTCAATTCATATGGTAGATTACGTGATGCCCCACATGCCAGAGCTTTGGAAGAAGTCACCAGGCACCTACAATGCATCATATCATGTGTACTGAACTATTAATAGAAAGAGGGATTTCAGTAAATTTAACAATACACCCTTCTATCACCATATAATTTTCACCTGGTAATTTAGACTTTGATTTTCCAAATCATGCCATTAACCAGACCTCTCATTGAGTGCTGTTTCGAATCACTAATGCATAAAAAGATTTAAAAGGGCTTCTAAAAATCAAGTTCTTAAAATTCATTCTGAAGTGTAATAGGAAATACAATTGAAGAACACCAACAGAGGGAACAGCATCCATCTATTATATTTCATATTCTTGTTTCATAACATCTCCTGCATGTTAACTGGCTTTCAAATCAATCACAATGTTTAGTGTTTTCCTTAGATATCAAGGTGTATGACTGAGGAAGATTTTCAGCTTCTGATAAGGAGGTATTTTTCATTTGCCTATCTGCAAGGAATAGATCTAAAAGTTAAATTTCAATGATCCAAAACTAATGGACAACAAGCCTTTCAGATACTCAGAGTTTTAGGGGCATGGCACCATTTTTGAGGGCCTGGGGAACCACTGACCCAGCATTCTGCTTTGCAAGAAGATTGCTAGCTCAGCAATGGGATGTGGTAGTGCAGACATTGCCACAGGAAGGACTATGACATGCCAAACCCATGATCTCGGTGCTGCAGCTTAGCAGTTATAGGGACATGGCATCAGCTACACCTTCATCCCCTCTTATTACCCAGCTACAGCTAAAAATGTGGGGATCACAGCTCAGCCCATTGCCACCACTTTCTTTCATGCACTAGCTTGTTGCCCCATGGTTTGCACAGACTCATGATATATTGTGTGTATTTTGTGTTATACCACTCCACAGTAGAAGTTTATGGCAGAATAGGCAGAAATGCAGAGTAAGATTTTCAATCTATGAGTTTTATTCAGGACTTTCAAGTCCAGATTCATCAAGATACTGGATCTTGATGCATCTTGGAGCAAGTTGTTCCAAGCACTCTATTTCAAGGCGTGTTAGTAGTTAACCTAAATAAAAAATTTTGGGAAGTAATTTTAGTTTTTTTCATCCTTTGCACTACTTTTCCTGATATTTGGCAGTAAACTAAAATTCCAATAATAGTATTTTTTTAACATGAACTATTGTGTCAGAACATTCTAACTGAAGTACTCTTTATATTCTTAATGTCATCTCTAGGAATTAACCTTTAAAAGACTAAAATGGAAGTGTTTACTACAGTTCCCCAGTTTCTTTGAAATAACACAAAGCTAGGGATTAACTTTAAATGAAGCTGCAGGGATTTCAGATAGAATAACCTGAATGTCTTGATTACATATAGTATGTGTTTATATTTTTCTTTTGACAAAATGAGTCAAAATTTTATGGGCATTAGCACAGAGTCAGGGGATGAGATTAGAAGAGTTTTGATCTCAAGGGAAAGTCTGAGGTTAAAAAAAAAAAAGGATGACATTGGAAATTAAGTTTCAAAGTCCCAAATCTGCCAACAATGCTCACTCAAATACTACTTCTCATATTCTTCAGCAATCATGTGACCATAATCTATGCTATTAACGAAGTGTGATCTGGTATTCCTATAATATAGTAAGTTGCCTATCTTTAGATCACTATACAGAAACATAAAGAAAATTGCTGTTGTGGATAGGATCAACAAGAACAAATGTTACTGTTTGGGTTACTGGCACTTCGCCAGCTGGGAGTAGAGATTTGAAAGGGAAATATCAATGAACATGGCAGAAAAGTAAGTTATTTGCCATTAAAAATCATGGAAAAACTATACTTTGAATTTAATTCTGAGATTGAGCTGTACACACATTCATTTATTTAATAAAACAAGGCCACAGCAGAAGTATTTTCCTAACAATGGATCTGTTTACTTTAGATTCACTGGTGATTACATTCAGCTGTACTATCTGAGAGCCTTTAACTTTGAATGCTGCAGTAAGTGTCAATCTTTATATTACTGAAGGACAATTAGGCAAACCATATAATTGTACTGTCACTTAATTAATTTCAAGCTCCAATGTCATAAATTATATGCCTTAATTAATACCACATGTCAATCACAATCTACAAGTTTGAAAAGATAAAGAGGGTAACAAGAATACATAATTAAAAGAAAAAAGTGAATAATGGCACAGCTGAACAGTTTATAAAATTAAACAAGAAAACTGTTGCTGTGTCAGCGTGTGGGAGGCAAGACAAAATAGAGAGGTTGACCTAATACAGACAAGAATTAAGAACTCAGAAAATAAAGGAAAATTTTAATTCTTAAGGTTTTATTCCATTAGCAAACCAAATGTCTGGCACAAAGTTATTTGAATAGAATCACAGAATAAATCACTAATTCCTTCTGTACCATGCCATACAGGATGAAGAAAGCAGCATATGAGTTTGCACATATTTATAGGTGTAAATGGCCCAGTTCAGCAAAACCTGCTGATACTGCAATAGCTTTGCCATCACAAAGAGATGGGAATACTGCCTCAACACACAGGCATACGAGAGTTGGCAAAATGTGCCAGTTTAAGTCATTTTTTTGATAGATGAAATGAGAGCACAGCTGAAGGCCAGTGCTCCTAGATGGCTCACAGTCCCAGCAGGTCATCTGCCACTGGGAAGAAATCACAGTAGCCCTGCAGCCCCACTTACTGAAAGTGAAGACTGAAAGAAATCCAAGCAATGAATAGTAAAATTGCTTCAAAACGAACATATCTCAAATGTACGTACAATGTCAGACAGAGTAAGCAGGCAAATGATTTCTGTGAGAACAAAGAAGAAGAGAAATATGCAGTAAAAAGGAACAACTGGGTGTGCACTTTCAAGGGCTGCAAAGTATTATCTCAGTCTGTCTAGAGATTGTGGAACATTTCCTAATGAGGAAAAGTATACATGTTTAGGGGGTTTCGGTTTTAAGCTATTAACACATGGTAAAACTCTGTCTGTACTAGCGGAAGGAATCTGAGGTCCTGTAAGGAGTAGAAATAAGATGGACTGAGAGCTTAATTCAAATAGAATACAGAATGTTTCTATTTTTCTCCACCACTTTTATTCTTCTAAGAGAGACTAAATAAGAAAAAAGTATACAAATGTTCAGTGGCTAATATTCAAGATCTCCTAGAGTTACTTTAAACAGATGTTCCCCTCCCAAAGGTAGTCAAAGTTTTACTCTTCAGCTAGGTACATTCCAAGAAACAGGGAGATAGGAGTCCATCCATCTGATTTCCCTTTCAAAGCACCTACCGGCAGGTTTCTAAAACCCAGAAGCCTCCCCCTACACCTTCCTACTCATGGAACACCCAAAAGAAATCAAAGGACATGGCATACCTGGGAGAGGTAGGATGCTTTCTGTGGGTGATGGCACATGGACATCTGACACCAGCCACACATGAAGGATATTCATTTTTGTCTATTTTCCCACCAAAATGAAGCGTGCTTTTCTCACTCCTCTTAAAGAAGAGCTGTTTATCTCTCTCTGAGCCATCTGAGCGATTAGCGATTGACAACATGGCACAGCACCATGTAGGCTTGCAGCCACAGTACAGGCTAGATGTTCTTGCCCAACTAAGGAGAAAAGGTATCAAAAGCACTTGCTTTGGCACACACTAGGGTAAAGGGCAAGGGCAAAGTGCACATCTAGGTGTTCCTGCTTCGGCAAGGGGATTGGACTAGATGATCTTTTGAGGTCCTTTCCAATCCCTAACATTCTGTGACTCTGTGACACTAACACAAGATTCATTATCAGCTCTTCTCTGTTTTTAGGGCTCAAAGAACAAATCTGGGGTAAATTTAAGATACCAGGGCTGTAGCAAAGCTGGCAGAAAGCAGCTTTGCAGAATGGGGACAGCAAAGCCTGATACAGAGTGTATGCTCACGCTCCCATGCTCCACAGCCACAGCGTGGGTCCAGTTTTCTCTAGCCTCCCTCCTTTTTTCCGGCATGAGATTGGCAGGGCCAGGCAGGCACAGAGGCTCAGGTGAGCAGTGCTACCTTCCCACCTTCCACAGCCATCCAAAGCAAATGCAACCTCCCATTCCGCCACTTCCCTAGTCCTTTAGTTTTCTGTTCCTCACTTTGCTCTCATTTCAACAGCTTGCGAAGGGCAGCACCAGAGAAGCTTGCCAACTCTATTGACATGTTAAGGAAGCAAGAATAATTTTATTCCAACCTGCAATCATAAAAAACCAAGTAACGAAGCTGCTGAACACATATTGCAGTTTTCATTGCATCCCTCAGGCAACTAAGCTGGGACAGCCTTGAAGGTGTGCCCTGAAGTGCGATGGCTCATTACCTCAGGCAGTGTCAGGAGTGGAAGAAGCTTGTCAGTACCTTGTAACTGACATCACTTTTCCTAAGCAGCCCTACAATATCAATAATATCTCTGACTTTAAATACAACTAGCTGTCTTTCAAGGCAGGTATTTCTGTGTACAGCCTCATCTTCGTATCTTTTAAATTTTAACCCTGTTTCTCCTCTTCCCTTCCCTCTAGCTTAAATATTTACTTTCCAGTATAGAAAACCATACTGAGTTTTGAGACTTTCTTTCATACACGTACCATATGTCAAGATTTCTATGACTACTTATAATATATTTGTGACGATAAATGTTGTCATTTCACAATCAGTAAAATACGGTATACTTAGCTACTAGAAACAATAACTGTAAGTGTATTTAGTGGCCTGAATTTTCTCATGCTATAAAAAATTTTTAAAGAAGCTTCTTTATGTTAGATTTAAGAACATTACGGCTGCAATATATATATCTGATGTACGCTTTTGATTTATTTATGCAATATATTCTCT
Organism: Streptopelia decaocto; assembly: GCF_964273445.1. Classification (NCBI taxonomy): domain Eukaryota; kingdom Metazoa; phylum Chordata; class Aves; order Columbiformes; family Columbidae; genus Streptopelia; species Streptopelia decaocto. Next base: position 99,920,519 of record NC_138655.1, read on the forward strand.
CTTGTGCAGCAATTGTAGTGATGCCATAAAGTGTTTTAATCACTGGCACAGTGATCCTCACTCAAGATACTTTTCCCCCTTCTACAGCTACTTTGCTCAAAAGATCGAGGTGTTAACATAACAATAACTAAATAAAAGTTCAAGAAACAAATTCCTTGGTAAACTCAGTCCTGGAGGGTACTAGAAACATCTTCTGAAACACTGCGTAATTCCAACTTTTATCAAAGTCAATGAGAAATGCAGGTGCTCTGCAGCTTGTAGAACTGATCTCTTCTGTGTAATTTGTTACCAGCTGTTATCTAATACATATTGTATTGCATGAAAAAGAGCTATTTTCAGTGTTCATTATGGGAAGAACCATTAGGGAAATATACTTGTCAGACTTCACACATTAAATTATCCCACCAAAAGTTGTTGTATCTGCTTTCTGCATTAGCTATCAAAGTAACATTCAAATTCTTTTCCAGTATCATTACAAAATGATTTTGCATTAGGAAACAATTGAAATGGCAACATTACTTCACAAATAACTCCAGACCCATCCTCAAAGATGCTGAACTACCGTTCTGACCAAGTAACTGAAATAAATTTTCAGCGACCCAGGGATTACATACCTAATCAGCTGTACCCGGTTAGAAGCAGCTGTCTGTATGTCCTATTCTTTGGTTCCTACTCAGATGATCCACTTTCTCCAATCATATGCAATGTAAGGTAGTAGGCCTGTAGCTTTTCCTTTTTGTTCACGAGAAGGGAGATGTGTACAAGAAATGCACAACACAAGAGGCAAGAAAAGCTAGAGGCTGAGGCCATGCCCTCCTTCTGCTCAGGTAGCTGGGCATGCCAATGCAGCTATTCCTCCCCTGCTGCTGTTTGTGGGTGAGCTCCTCAACCTGGTCCCGGTCCACATCCAGCCTACGTGTTTTTGCAGCATATATGCTAAAGCAGGCAAGGGCAAAGTGCACAAAGGATGCTTCATTTGAGAGTCCCATCCTGGAGCCTCCAAAACCTAAAAATCCAACCTGAAACCTCTGCAGGTCCTGTCCTAAGGAATATTCATCACTTGACCCCCCCGCCAACCTTTAAGAAATGCAGCTCAACACAACAACGACTACAGTTCACAGAATCATAGAAAGTCCTGATTTGGAAGGGACCCACAATGATCACCAAGTCCAATTCCGAGATGCCCTGGTCAAGTCTCCCTCCTCCCTGCAGCTCCACACTGGAGGTCCAGGAACCAGGGAGGGGAGAGCCTCTCCTCCAAATTCCCAGCTGCAGTATGCCCCAGCTCTTGCAGGGATTGGGTGCTCCATGCATCATCTAGCACTCTCCTAGATGGATGTGATACATGTTGGTGGCAGCTCAAACAAATTTTCCTCAGTAATTAAGCCCTGCCTCAGAGATGAACAGGGCTGTGGTGTGTGCCCCATAGTCCTTACAGGGCATCCATTTACGTATAGCTCCCTTTCCAGGCACTGAGAAAACCACCTGACTGTGCATCATTTCAGTGATAAAGGACACAATCCCAAAAGACCGCAACAAGGAGACAAGCAAGAACAAGCCCCCAAATAGTTATTTTTACAATTTCTTGGTTTTTAATAAAAGCTCATGACTTCGAAGTTCCAACTCAGTTATATGATATGCAGTGCAGGTTTCAGACTGTGCTCAGCATCGCAGTATCTGAGTGCCTTCTGGCACAGCATTAAGTAAGCTAACCAACATCTGTTATGCCTTTTTTTAGTTCTCATGTTCTGTATCCTTTATCTACCTCCCTCCTTTCAGGGCAGATGTGTAGAATGTTGAGAGTTTCATTTTGGATATTTTTAAAGGTTAGTATTATATGGGTATGCGTATGAGTATGAAATAAAACTAGGAAACAAGCATAGCAGTTTTATTTACAGAGGGAGAAAATATAAATGTATACCTTTACGCATATTCCATAAATAAAAACTACTTTCACAAAATCATAGTGGAGGAGGACCTTAATAGACAGACTTGGAGGAGAATGGCGATTCCTTCCATGGAGGAAAAATCTTATTAGAACTGCTTTACTGTGTGTTCAGGAAATGTAGAGTGAGCAGAGATGACTAGAATTAATCCATGTGCACCTGAGATGATGCAGTATCCTTCCTAAGTGCTGTGCATCTACTGAAGCACTCTCGCACTAGCACCTTCATTTAATACTACCTCCAAATATCATGGTGATACCGCTGCTGTAATTCTTACAATTACTCTCTCTGGTTTCACAGCTTCTTATTCAGTCCTTACTCAAGCTGAACTTCCCTTGAAGTTAGTAAGAATGCAAAGACCAATGCAGGGTGAGTGGAAGGCAGCTGGGAAAGTTCTGAATCTGGGTTCCTAATTTATTTGACACTGATATATTTTTTTTTTTCTTGCTATTTCTTTTTCATTTGCCTACCACCATTTTGAAAAACAGCAGCAGTCTGTCTGCTTTCCAAATCATGGATGTCAGAAATAGCGGCCATTCTCCGTAGGCTACATTTCTGCTGTTGTTTTGCCAGGGACTGCACACGCTTCCCTTAAGAGATTCTCTTCTTCATACTAGATCTGTTGTCTCCCTGTTGAAAATATCACTGACACTGCTGAGGCTAACAAGGTCAAGTGCTTTGAGATGGAAGCCTTTTGTACTGATGAACAGCTGAAGGGTGCGACATATGTTTTAGGGCCCTGGCAGCTGGCTCAGTGAGAGCCTCTTGGGTCTCTTTTAATGATAAATCCAGGCCCTGCTACTTCATCTGAGCATGGAAATAGCAGCATGTTAACATTCATCCAAACTCTTGTGTCTGTCATTAACTCAGCCCTTCTACTGTAGTTACATGCCAGAGCACAGCTGACATATCACCTGTTCTCCCACCTTGCAGTAGGACAGGTTATGCATCAGTGCAGCATTTAAATGCCATTTAACTGGAAACTACTGATTACTCCTCATGTTCTGTGTCTCTGTTTTGAGGGGTTTTTTTTGTTGTTTTTGTTTGTTTAATTTTCCTGAATGCCAACTGATCACAGTTGGTTTTTTTCCTTTTGTTATTTTCTGTACTCTAAACATATATAAATATATGTGTGAATATATGTATAAACCTTTATAACTGATGCTTACAAATTGTGTCAGTCATACATATACAATAGAAATGAAACAAGCATATCTGCAATTGTCTCTGCAAGAACAAATCAGCTCATGGCTGCACAAGGCCCCGAAGGTCACAACCTCCCATTGAGCTATGCTCAGAGGAATTGAAAGAGAATAACAGATTTGGCAATAAATGCTTTCTTCAGTAAAAAGTTTTAAAGCCGGTGGTCAGGAGGGAGGGAATTTTCCCAGTTCTCCTCTAGCAATCTTCAGTCCTCAACCTTATCCTTTAACAAGTACTTTGGGATCCTTGAGAGTGAAAGGTGCTATATAAATGAGAGATGTATTAATAAAATCCCCAGCTGCAGTTCAGCTGCAAATGGGAGTTCCTCCAGCTCAGGGCTGGAGTAATTCTGCTAGGCAACCACAGATGGTGTGACAGATGATCTCAGCAGCCCATCCTTCTATGTTTTTTTTTTTAGTTTAAATTAAAACAAAACAAAAAAAAAATAAAGCTATCTTGGCATGCTACAGATTTCAAGGGCCTTAAGTTCATCTTCAGAGGTAGCTTTGGTCCCTTTACTGCTATTCCTTGTCAGAAAGTTTTATACCTGAATCCAGCTGGGGAAAGAATGTGTATGCTAGACATTTGTTTCCACCTTGCCACAAATGGCAGGGGAGGGAGAGAGGTGAATGCCTGGGATAAATGAATCTCTCTTGTTTAGAACAGAAGCAGACTCATCATCCAAGAAAGAGTTCAAAACTTCTGGGTTTCTGGTTGTGTCCCAGCTAGCTGAATATCCAGTCAGCTCATAACAGACTTTCTTTGAGGTGCTGACTCTTAGAAAGAGCATTATGAGCTCTTTTGCCTGTACTTCAGTTAAACAATAAACCACCAGAAGATGAGGACAATTGACAGAATGCAGAGAGAGGAAGGAAAAATGAAAAGGTTACGTGAACACAGCATGGAGGTAACCTTCTATTAGCCTGCTGAAGAAAATTTCTGGTCATTGGAAATTGGCTTTTGACCCCTGTAAAACTGCTGTGATCTTGGTATAGTGTAGTTATATCAGAGCACAATAATAACAATCACTCAAATCCCAGTGTTTTTAATTTACTATTATTTATACCTTAACTCTGCTCCAGAAGAGTTTTTTTTTCAACATTGTGGTCTAAAATAAGACTCATTGCAGAACCCTAGAAAATTGTAGAAGTTAGGATTTTTGCACACAGTTATAAATGGAACAGATTGTGTAAGCAAGTCATTTGTACTATAAACATTTTTTAATTATTTAACAACAATTGATAAAAGTTAGCATTAAAATTATGCATGTTTAATTTATCAGGGCAGAAGTATTACTCTCTAACTCAAATTCTTAATTCGGTCACATACAGATTTTGACTATAGATTTAAGGAAAATTCCCCCTCCCTCCTTGTATGTGACAGAGGTTATACAGGTAGATCATCAACTTAAAATGCTCATTGGTATATGACTTTTCCTGTTAGTCACCAGGCATCATCCGTAATTCTCTTTAATTTTTTAAACTCTAGATCATCTATTGAGATACTGCCAAAAATAGGATTAAAAAACTAATTCCTAAATGTAAAAGTACATTTGCTTGCTTTTAAAAGCCAAACATTCTTGTTATGCTAGAAATACTTATTTTCCCCTCATTTAAGCCAGAGAATAGAAACGGTCATGCCAATAAAGTCAGTGGTGTGACACCAGAACTTGGCCCATTTGCCCTAAAGTTTTTCAAACTATAATATAAAAACTTCTTTTGGGTGTATTGTTTATTTCTGATTTTAATAGCATTACTAGTTATGCTTCAGTTTTGTTCATCCATTTATTAGCAAAAATCTTCATTATGCACAGCATCTGCAATTAACTGCATGGAAGAACTTATAAAGAAATTACTTTGTGCAGTGGCATCTGCTGATATTAAAAAAAAAAAAAAAATTACTTACATAAAGTTTTCACGTAGAATTGCATTTTTGTAGAAAAATAATCACTGGAATTTATCCAGTATGATGCTTTACATGTTCAAACCCATACAGGTAGAAAAAGTGACCTGGAGACGTTAGGCAAGCTGTCCCTCCCAATGTTTCCATATATCAAATATCAGACCCAACATACTTGGATTGCGGTAGCCCTCAAGGCAGTGGGCAAGTTCAAGCCAGCTCACAGCCAGGCAATGCAGGGGGAGGCCAAGGACCACAGCAACACCCGCATGAGTGTTGCAGGAAACTAGACAGAAAATAAGACAATTATCAAGCTGAATGTTTAAGTATCTTCTCACCTTTCCAGCACAGGAATAGTAAAGCAAGAGCTAAAAATATGTCAGTAAAGCAACAATGCCATCAGCCAAAACTGAGTAAGGTTGACAGGAGCTGTTCAATCCATTCCCAAAGCAGAGCAGTCCTCTACTCCCAGAGCAGAGCAGTCCTCCACTCTCCCGCTAGTGTTGATCACAGCCTGAGTAAGCATGGCACTGGTTGCAAAGAAGCCTGAAGCTACCACTATAGAATACATCATTTACTCTCGAATTTACAGATAATGCAATCTTGAACATACCAGTGAAGTTTTTTTTTTTTTTTAATTGCTAAAGACATTTTCTAAGGTGCAAGCTGACTTGAATATGAAGAAGCAAATTCTTATTAAGTTTAGTTTAGCATCACTACCACAGAAGTTCCTAGTTATTACATTATGCTTTTGTGAGATGCCAGCTGGTACCCAAACACACTTTACCTGATGCCCAAAGTAATGGAAATTCCTCATCTAAGTAGTCTTTTTTGTGTAAGCAAAATAAATGTAGAAATGGGAGAGTAACATTTTTGAAATCTGAAAGCTTTTGCAGGAAAAGTCAGTCTCACTTTCATAGATTGTACTGCATATGGTGGTTTTTTATTATATTGCTCATTAACCTGTAAAAGTGTCAACTTTAAGAATCTCTTTTCATTACACAGAAGCTCTTCCAGGTTGCTTTATTCACTGCACTTGTCACTGTTAGGCCCATCTTGGATCAGTGACAACTCTCTGTGGCATCAGATGAGTCATTATACCTTGAAATTCTCTGAGGTGGTAGTTTCCATACTTATTTGTGGTCTATGTTTCTTTGCATTTTGTTTTACATGTCAGAAAACAATTGTCCAGGTATTTCTGAAAATACATGTTTAGCCAATTTTACCATATTTCAAAGAGCTGTTGTGTCTCTTGAATGAAATCTGAACATGTAGGAGACATTTCTGAACCCAGAACTCCTTTTTTATTGTAATTGAGAAAAAGCATGTAGATCTGACCATAGTACTATATAAACTGCAACAATAGTTTCTTATTTGCTAAAATAATCACAACACCCATTTTTTTTCTATCAG
>NC_138655.1:99931979-99977941 GCF_964273445.1 Streptopelia decaocto
AATACAGTAGCTTCCAGTACTAAGTGTTAGACCTAACTTCTAAATGCCCCAAAGTGCTACATTACAGTTATGGAAAGTTCCTGATCACCATAGCTCATTATTATTCTGTCAGTCATGAAAAGAGTATTGGGATTTCACAACTGAAAACTATTACCCTGAGCAAAGTGTGATATTAGACCTTTTCTACTTAAAAAAAAAAAAAAAAAAAAGTGGCCCTGCATTTCTTGCTCTGTCTGTTGAAAAAAGGAAAACAGCAGATTTTGTCACAGTAAAAAAAAAGAGTTCTGATTTCTTTCCTATAGCTACTATTGTAATGAATCATACCTTGATATTTCAAACCAATCACATCCCAGCATTAGCTTATGTGTCACACTTATGTGTCTTTTTTTTTTTGGGGGGGGTGGGGAGTGTCATTTTTAATTAAAAACACACCCACATGTCAGACTGGGTGTATGTAACTTTAAAAACAAGCTACAAAGTACTCAAAACACAAAAATTCAAGTTCAGACCTTCTTTGTCAGTCTTTGAAGAAAACAACTAGTTGGTAAAAATCTAATTATGGAATTGCAAAGTCAGGTGCAAGCTTCTTCTCATCCTTCAGTCCTGTTCTCCCATTGTTTCTTGGGAAACCTAGTACTCCACTGGGCAGAACATTGTCAAATAAGGATGGAGTCAATATCAGAAAATTCAGCAGAGAAATCACTCAAGAGGAGTAAGGAAAAAAAAGAAAGAAGAGAGAGAGAAAGGGAGAGAGGAAGGGAGAGAAGAAGGGAGAGAGGGAGGGAGAGAGGGAGGAAAGAAAGAAAGGAAAGAAGGGAGAAGGAGGAAAGAAAGGAAGAAAGAAAGATTGATTTTCTGGAACATGTGCTCCAACCCAGGTTGTAAGTTTCAAGACTGAAAACTGAGTAAGTAAGGATATTCTCATGACTAAATTCAAATACTGGATTAAGTCTTGAATCAAGTTCAAAATCCATCTCCACTACAAATTATATCTGTGAAATTATGACCTGATTTTCCAAAAATATCCCTGTGCTTACAGAAGTATCTGCACACATTGGGTGTGTGACTGCTGTGGGAATTTGTGAGATTATATGCTTATGCTATTGGGCACTTTTGAAAAGTTTATCAGTGCTTTTTTGCATATATACTTATACAGAGCACATCTGTGTCTGAGCTGGGATGAGGAATGTCCTTTTGAACCAAATCTCCAGAGTGTCCCCTCACCATGCATCTGCCTGCATCCTGGAGCACTCCCTGAACACATGAATGAGGCCCTGATGAAACTAAGCTGCAGGAAGGTGCTTGATGCAGTCTAAATGAACATAAGAGTTTCAGCCCATGGGACTGTGTCCAAAGTAAAAATTCAACAGATGTGTATAGTACAGACATTAAGTCCCCAGCACAAACTGTTTCACTCCACAGATACTAGTCCACGCGACTTGTTACCATATCATAATCCATTTGCATAACAGGACTTAAAAGCCTAATGAAAAATCTTAGTTTATGAAGCCATGGCACACTCAATCTAAAGCCAGACAAGGTCTGAGAAAGAGGCATTCCTTTGTCCCTCTTTCCTGATGGGTTTTGTTAGTAGCTACTAGCAGATCATGACTAACGCACACCAAGTTCAGACTGCCCAAAATACATTGGTAGTTGTTTCTTTCTTTCAAAAGAGCAGGAAAGGAAGTGTCCTTCTTTTGACTCTACATAAGTGATTGGAGCAATAACACGGGAGGTGAAATCCTTTTTTCATGGTTCAGATCCTCAACACTCACATCCATGTTTTTTGTTCTAGATACCAAACTGTACATATAAGCATGAACCAACTTTTCTGTTGAATGTATTTGACTGGACAGCATATGTCTGAAGAATATGGGGAAGAAAGAGGAAGAAAGCAAAATGAAACAAATCAGAAGTTCAAAGAGCAAAGGAATTAGGGAGCCAGAACAGGATCTTTAAACAGGCTAACATCACAGGGCAGCTCCACAAAACCCAAAGTACTAGGGGCTGATGACCACCTCTGGCCTCATTTAAAAGGGCCGTCCAAAGAGGCTGAAGCATTTGGATCCCTGCAACTGCCTGGGCACAAGAGGCTGTCTAGAAAAGACATTGCACCTCTGATCTCATCTAAATTCTTCTTCAAAAAGACCACAAACAAGTGAATGTTTGCTGCATACTTAGAGCCTCCTGGGATGCAGCTCAGAGGGATGGGGAGACTTCGAAACTTAGACATACTCAGGGTCCTAGTTTAAGCACAGCCTTTGCTTCCAAAACCACAGGCTATAAACCTATATTTAAATCTCTGGCTGAAAGGTTGTTTGGTGTCAGCTTTCTTTGAAAGCATGTCACACTTACAAGCTGAGAGTCATGCCTTTGTTAACTCAGCATACTGCCAATTTATTTTTCATCAACTGTTACATCCCTAAATATTTTCTTTTAATACACTGTCTCAGAATTTACACAGTGAGCTTCCCCATGCTGCATGGCTGAGAGGAAGTGCATACTGTGATGACTGCAGCTCGTCCATGATGAAAAATATCTATCATTATATGCTGCCCCCCCCAGTTCTTGTGTACAATTATAATAGCTACACTTGGTGCAATCAAAATGCTTTTTATACAGAAATTCCATATAATCAAGAAAAGAAAAAAAGAAAAATACGTCTGTATAAAAACACTGCTCAGGACTTAATCCTGTTACAAACTGACAGGCTGCTGAGGATTGCTCTCTGCACATCGGAGGTCTTTGCCAATGGACAGCCCTCAGTAGGTGTCAAAAAGCACTCTGGACCTAGAAGAATGAGACCACAGAGTGAAACGTCACTGGGACATGGTTTAGTGCTAGAGTTAGGTTAGGTCATGGTTAGACCCAATGATCTTGAGTCTGTCTTACAACCAAAATGATTCTATGAGACTTCCTGGCATTTCAATAGGAACATGTGTATATTTGGGACACGTTTTAGCAAAGTCCAGATTTATAAGTTCAGAAGGTAAAAATGCACATTGAAGCAATGAGAAAATGAATATGGTAAAAAATTCAAATTCAAAACATCTACAAGAGTCTTCAATTAATTATACTATGGACAAAAGCATGACTGAAAGAAGACAGCAGAAAGAGGTAACTCTGAAACCCATCAAATTGAGTGGGACCCTTGCATGCCTGAGCCAAATCACACTGAATCTACATATCTCGAAAATGGGTGTGGCTCAATCAGCTGGGGGATAGCGCTTTCCTATGCCACCCTTTCACAAAACCCTCTCTTGGACTACACACAGGCTCCACACAGAAGAAAACTGCAGCAGTGACATTTTTTCTCCTGCCTCACAAAACTGTTGTTTTAAATATAAACACATTCTTTTGAAAATATAAAGGCTATTCTTTGCCAATTTTTTTAAAAATCCAAAATAGTTCCACATGATTTTGGAAAATATCCCAGGCAAAATGAATCTGCTTTTTGTGGATAAAAAGTTTTGTCAAAAACAAAAATTGTGTGCAGTTCTAGAGTATACCTCCAAATTAAAAAAAAAGGGGGGGGAGGGGGGAGGGGGAGGCATGACTTGTTTCTAAAGGAACTGGAATGAGATTTGATGAACATGCTCTCTTTCCTTCTCTCTTTCCTCGCCCACAGCATTAAAGGCAGCAGGAGCATTGTGACAACACAGGCAGCTAATTGCAAGGAAATGGATGTCTGAGGCCATTAACACTACCCACTTTCCTTGGACATTTAAAATAAAAACAAAACACACCACTAGGCACGCAGTGCTCTCCCTGGGGTGGAGATGAGAGAGCACCTGAACTACATGTGATAGATGTTAAGTCAGATTGCTTAATGCACTACCGGAGGGAGCTCAGATACACCTAAATGAGGATAGTATTTGAATCCGTATAAGACAGAATGGAATACTTGCATCCTGCAGAGCATATGTCCAGTCTTAATTTTAGGAAACAACTATAAAACTACACCATTTGAACCCACTGAAATTGTCATTTAAGTGTTCAAAGTAATTGCAAATATAAAGAAAAATTACAAACCCACCATCCCTAGGGCATATACAGGAAATTATCCATATGAACTGGTACCTAGAAATAAGTATTTGTGTATTAAAAAAAAAAAAAAAAAAAAAAAAAAGGAAAAAGGTTGCCTGAAAAGTAATCATTGTCCTAGACTTGAAAGTAGGAAAAGGAATGTCTGATAATATGAAATGATAGAAAGCTGTTTCATATATCATTGGATGTTCATACACAGGCATTACTCAAATGCATGGTCAGATGAAAAACAGAAAGAGAAAAATTTTAAATTACTGAAAAAATTTCTCAAAATCTCAGGAACATTTGCTCCTATCTAGTCATAAATGATGTGTTTAAACTACTTAAAAATTCAATTAATATATCTGTTTTGAAAATACACCTGCAAATTATCCATTTGCTCTAATTTTGAACAGCCATATTATAAACCTCAAAAAAAGTTTGGAAACACCAATAGATTATTAATTATAGTGGCACTGTTAGGCATCATTAGAATCACTGAACTTACTTGACTAATATCTGCAGCATTACTATGTTTCAATTTGAAATAATACCTTCATTATAACCTTTTTGTTTTAATACAACACACATTGTTTTAAACACTTATTTTCACACAGTGAAACATGACCTTAACTAGATTAGGCTGCATCATTTTCAATAACTCATTTCTCCTCTATTTTAGTTGAGAAACACAGCTCGACCATATTATTGCTAGAAGTCAGAATTTGAAGTTCTACTCTATAAACACATCAGATCGTATTGTTATCGAACAAAATTTTTGTCAATAAGTGGCTCTGCAATTCACTACATTGCCTTATGTAGAGGAAAATCGAGTAGCTACTATTTACAATTTGGCTACAACTTGAATTCACTGGAATCAGTGGGAGATTTTCCTATTAATTTTGTTAGCACCAGGATTTGACCATTAATGTAATAAAACAGGTAGTGTAAAAAAAAATCCAGCAATCTGCAATTAATTTGTACCATCTCAAGTTGCTGGATAAAATTAAACACCTACAAATCTAGTTATGAAACATATATAAAGTTAAAACAGATAACAAGTCTGACCTAACAAGATATTAAATTACTATTCAGTGTATAAACAAATCTTAATAAGTAGCCATTAATTTAACACAGTGATTGCCTAGAAAAGTAAATAGTATTTTTATAGCCAAAGTTTTTTACAGTTTAACTCTGTACTTATGTTGTGCTTTTTGCAGCATATCTCTGAAATTATCTCAGCAGTAAATTGCTTGTGCCTGTTTGTTGATTGTGATGTGAAGAGTCTGGTTGGGTCAGCAGCTGAAGGACTCTATTTATATACCTTGATGGTTAGATTGAATGGTCTTGCAGGAAGAACCAGCCCCATCAGAGCTTCTTCAATGGTTTCCATCTTGACCTTGAGTCTAACCTTTGCTACAGTCCACTTCCATCTCCATAAAAATGAGCTAAAGGCTAGATAGCCATCTATTTGCTCTTTTATGTTTTCCTGCATTTGATTATACATTCTTAGAACAGACTAAAACATATCAATTATGACATTTTGGTTTGAATTGTAGGAAAATATTTCACAGTGCACAAGTGAGTAGTTGTATGCAATTCCTCACAATGCTGAACTGACATTGTTATTCAAAATCAGAAAATGCTGATTATTAGGGTAACAGAAGGAAAGAGATTCCCACCATAGAACGAAATGAAAGGTTGAACAGCTTAAGGGGTTCAAACAAATAAAATATGCAAGATAAGCAATTTCAGGACTTGCATGGCTCTGATCTTGAAGTGAGGCTCTTTCATCTGCATCCACTCTCATTGCAATGGCAGCATACACAATGAATAACCAATTCACTGGTTTAGGTACAGCTTATTATCTTACCGGAAGTAATGAGAATTTCACTGCTTATGGATGCCAGTATTTTCCAAATCTATCAAGGTGGGGACTTGATTTATCAATGAGTGTTCCCTTTTAACTCAATTGAAATTAATTCAAGGAAATATGCACAGGTCTTGGTATCTATGCCTCAAGTAATTATAGTTTGTCTCTAAGAGAGGAACGGATTTTTAATTTAATGAAACGTTTTATTTCTAGAGAGAGTAAAATAAACATGGTATAAATTTCAAATCAATTTTGTAAAGGAAATCTAACATATCAGCCTTGTGTCTGAGTAGATTATTTTTCATTTATGTTAAACATAATTTTTTAGAATTATTATTTTTCTAGGTACACCCACTACACGAAGAACTGTATAGCCCCATCCCTTTTCTGAACTATGCACATCCATTAAATAACGAGTTTGGGTGCCAGACTATGTTTGGGGGTTCGATGCCGACCCATTATTTTAATATCCTGACTGGGATCACTCCATTCTGGTATTCTTGGATTACAAGATAGCCTCACAGGAGGAAAGGAAGGCATGGTGCTGAATACCTTCACGGAGAAGGTGAAAAGTGCTGAAGGGGAAGTTGTGGAGAATGAAAAACTTGGGCACGGTAAGTCTCTTTGAGTGCGACGGGCAGACCGGCGACGACACAGACTCGGGCTCAATATGAGTTTAACATAAATGCCCTTTAATGAACGTTTTAACACTACATTGAATATCAATGTCCCCCTATGTACATATCAACAACACATATATACTCTTTGCTTAGTGGTCACGTGACAAGCACAGGCTACGATTGGTCACTCTCTGCAGTCACGCGCCCCCCTCCCCCCCCCCCCCCCCCCTCCCCCCCCCCCGGCATGGTGATTAGCTGCAGGGCACTGTCCATGAGCTGTTCACTGCAGTGATGACAGTGCGCCTCCTGCAGCCTGGGTTGAGGATAGACCAGCTTCTGTTTACTTAAGCGACTTCCGTTCTGTCTTTGGTGTCTCCAGACAACCCTCCGTGCAGGTCCTGGCCTACACCTCGGCCACATCAAGCTCTGGCTTGTTCACAGCACACAGCCCATGTCCTCTTTCTTTCAAAAACTCTCCACAGGAAGTGAGAGCTTCACCAGTTTCAGTCCACTCCTTCCTTTAACCAAACACCCTGCAAATCCCCAGGAGGTCAGCAGCAGAACAAGAGGCCCTATGCTGCCCTGCAGCCAATGCAGAAAACATAGTTGCCTCATTGCAGAGACTCTATTTCTCCTTTGGGAGGACAAGACCAAAAAATGAAATTTGCTTCTCCCTTTGTACCTTTTGTATTTGGCACGTACTGCTAATTTGCTCTAACTTCCCTATTTCCTCAAACCATTTCACTTTTGTACTTTGCTTCCCTTACTTATGCTTTTACATGTATAATTTACACAAAAGATTTTTAGGACCTTATCTTCTATGAGAACTCTGAAACACCTTTTCAATCTCCAACTATTAACTTTAATACATATTTCACAACCACCTCAGCTAGGATTCAGTCATTCACAGCCAACCTCTTAACTCTAGGCACTCTTTGGTCCTCTCTCATGCGGGCTGGAAAGAGAGTTTAAGCAAAGGTCTTCTAAATCTCAGCTAGTGGAAACCCATTTGCAAACCGCTTTCTGAAGAGATCACTCCAGCTTTGAGGAAAGACTCCTATCTGTTGGCACTGCTTCATTTCCTATCCTTTTTATGACAATCTCACAATGAAATGAAAGTCCTGTGTAGTAGCAGCCAGTGCCTATGGTATACTGAAGGCTATCAAATTATTTGAATTCCTATGCGAACTGCGCAATTGTCATTTACCATACTGAAAGCAAGGATGTGATAGCAAGTTCAAGACAGCTCATTTGGTGGAAATGGGCTGATTCGCCACCAGAGTATCATTGCTTTAAGGAAACCCCCCCAGTCAGTTCCTATTTAACATGCAGTCAGCAGAGCAGATCTGTTCAAGTAGTAAACTAGTTTCCTTCTTGCATCTACTCTAAAAGAAGGGCAGCCACTTCATGGAGAGAGGTCTTCTCATGAGCTTTATAATGGATTTTTTTTTAAGCCCGGAGTGACCAACACTTGCAGTATTCCTGTTCTATATAAGTGTCTGTTGCAGTTATCCCATGCCAATGAGGTTCAGTAGCTGTAAAAGTCATCCTGGTAACTTTTGATTAGACTTAGAAATATCACAATGAACTTTCATACTGTCTGCAGATCTGAATACCATGGACATGAACCTAAAGCTTTTTGGTATCTTTTCTCATCAGTGAGACTGACTGACTAGCTTGAGTTTTCTTATTGTAGTCACAACAAATCATATAAACCCCAGATTCCAAGGAAAATGCTGCTGGCAGCAAGAGATATGTAGAGCAATGCTGCTCTGACAGTTTTGACCTAGAAACAATGTGTTGACAGGATGTGTCTGTACCAGCAACTGGCAAGAGAGTGAAGTTAAGAGCAGCAGCAATGATAACTTACACCAAAGGCAGTTCTAGCAACAGGTACCAAGTATTGCACAATATTTCTTTTTCAAAATTTGTATATGTCATTAGTATGTTTAAGCTTTAAATCTCACCACTGGACAGTTTCAGGTGATGGTTATGGCAATGCTTTCACAAGTAGGATATGGGGCTGGGGATGCAGTTTGACGGCAATAAATATTATAGAGGTTATTTGCTTTGCAGGTCTTTCTACTGCTCAAAATCCCTACCATAAATTTGATTCCTTGTGTCAAATAAACAAGTTCCATTTAATTTACTCAGATATTTTTAGCTAATCACTGATTCAAGTACATTTGAAAAGCAAATTTCAGAGCCATCTGTATGAATACTTGTAAGAAATGAAAGTGTCGGTATAGAAAGTACTCTTACAACCACCCAGTAATGTACAAGGAAAAGAACTATCCACTACATCAGATCATTCACAGTCACTGGTCCAGCAAGTGATGGTACCTTGATTTGTTCATTGCTTCTATGTGGTAACCAAGTAATGGATAGACTTTTGGCATTCTCTTATAATTTCTGCGAAGGATTAATTGATAAGGAGAGGCAAAGGAACAAAGGCCAAGGATGACAAGTAAAACACCCTGTCTATTTGGACCTAGAAGCACATTTTTAATCACCAGAACTATTCAATTACTCATTAGTACTTAAAAAAAAAAAAAAGTAATTAATTAGAGCTTCCTGGGTCAAATTTGGGTTGACTCAGCAGGAAATATATTATTATACTCTTTTGTTCTGCCTGCTATAAATTACCTGCGGAAGGAGCCAAACAATGGTAGCACTGTGGTACAATGGACCACTTGTCACTTGTCAAGGAAAAAGTGCTCATTGCTGATTTCTGTACTGTTTGTCATTAGATAAATAGACATAAAAATTTCTGGCTACTCGGACCTTACAATCTTTTATCCTGAGGAGAAAACCATTGATCTTTTTCATCGGAACAGACGTCAAAAATGAGAAGCAAAATACCCATGATTCCTGGTAACCTATTGCCTTGGACCTTCTGTGTGAAGAGAGATTGATTTTTACTTTTTAGAGTGAATTTGTTCTTAAATTAGCCTTTTCTTGCAGCATTTCATTCTATAAAGTTGCACTAATGGGGGGAAAGCAGAACCAGCTATGTCAACTAGATGGAACAAATGGATTTTTTTCCCGCACCCCATTCAGGATTTTGAGAAGAATTCCAAGCAAGTGAAACTTTTCTGGGTCCAAATACCATAGGGCACTGGCTTTAATATTACGATAACAGTACCAAATGCCCTGTATCTGTGATACTTGTGTGGCTTACTCCACCCACTGAACACGCTGAATGAAGTCTCACCTCACGGGAGGAGAAGATGACGGATCCCCATGTGCCCGAAAGGGAAGAGGCATGACCGTGGGCTGCAGCCTCAGGGTTATCTGAGGGGGTACAGTGCCCACGCATGCACACACACTGCCCTTCCATCAACCACTGGCTAGTCTCCAAGAAAAGCACAAGGCACAGGAGAATGACTATTCACACATGTTTACAGAAACAGCTGTGAGGGGAAGGCAGGAGTTTACAGCAGCATCAAATATGTTTTGGTTGTCATATCCTAATGCTACTGTTCTGCCAGGAAAAGAAAAGGAAGATGGAGAATAAGTCTTCATGTGGTTGTTTTACACACATGAGGCTAAAAAAAAAAGGTCCTGTTAAGCAATCTTGCAGAAACCTTTTGCTGATTGTAAAAGGTTTCTTGTTTAGTATTCTAACTTGGTTAAATAAAGAATATTTTGTTTAGCTAATATCTGAACAAGTTAATAACTCTACTACTACCTTCACCTCATCCAAAAAGACTAAACAATCTTTCTGTGATTTTTTTTACCTTCCCTTGTTATGAGGAAACCTCAGTTTCATGACTACAATCTGCTCCAGATTAAAAAACCAACCAACCAAAAAAAAAAGGAAAGCCAAAATAAATAATCTGGTATGGCTTCAAGATTCTTTCAAAGCTCAGACTATACATATTAAAATAGCAACATTTGACAGTGTAATCAAGTCTATTTAAATAAAGTTTCTAATTAACAAAAAAATAAAATAGAACATCCTTGACATGCTGAGAAAATTTTCATCTTGCATTTTGTAAATTTTTATTCAACTCCAGCTACAATATACTTTCAGGATGGAAAGAAGCATGATCTTTGACCTCTGTCCCAGCTCTGCACTTCTGAACAAACTTTCAGCAATGTAAAAGAAAGCAAACAAGCAAGAAATAAAATTATACAACGTATCACACTGCTATGGGATTAGAGGACAGGGTATGTTCACAGATTACTCTCTATTTGAGTAAGTTTATTTCCGCATGTGTTCCCCAGATGTTTTATTGTAAATCTGGTATTGATCACTGTGCTAGCCAATCATCGAATTGTGAAGAAATATTTTTTTTGTGTGGATTGCCCAGTGAATGTGGATTTTTGTTTCTTTCTGTTTTTAAGATAGACTTTAATTGGGGCAGGATGCCTTTATAGCTGATTTCACTGTGCTTTATTGCCTGGATACTTAGTAATGCCTGCTATTGCTAAAGCACAAAGACTTCTGTCAGAAGAACTAAAGAATTTAAGTTTATTTAATACAGACTGTTAACGTATTCGAATAGGATAATTTAAAAGAGAATACTACATGTGACAATCTGGCCTCCAGTCAACAGGAACAAGTTGCTCAGGGAAAGCTCTGATCAACTAGGGTCAATTTTTTCATCAGGAATGGATTCCCACAAAGCTTATTGCTGAAATTCTCCAAAATTCACAACTCCTTTATGCAACAGGGCAGCTCTAGTGGACCAATGCCAGCTGGAAGCAAGAAAGAGAGGTGAGAACAGCTTAAAATTGTTCTTCAGAAAATGCTAGTAGCTTTCCCTGCTTAAAAGTTCAGTGCTTTTTGAGTGTGCCGGTTTGCAATGAGCAGTTCAGGGACAAATACCTGCTGCAAGTTATGTCCCTTCACACTCAACATCTCTTGTGCTGCTTTTGCATGCAAATGGGTTGGAGAAGGTGCTGCAGAGTCCTTGCAGCAACCTCGGCGCCTAGGGGTAGCACCAGGAGAAGGAGGTGACACAGCAACTTCTGTAATACGGCAACCTGCCCCTGTTCCTGCTGCTGCGGGCGGAAACAACCAGAATGGGGAAACAGACAGAGGTTGGTTGAGTTGAGGAGTTGCTCACAGGTGTCGTGGAGAGTGCAATGGACTTGGACAGGCACCTCTCAGTTTTAGGATGATAAAACTTTAAAAGTTCTGCAGAAATGGAAAAATTTCCTTCACTCCAGAAGGTAATGCATTATTGGCACTAAAAGTGCAGGGGTTAAATAAAAAAACATTTTAAAATTCTGTTCACACATCAGTGTGGATGACCTGGTCTTCTCAAGAATAAAAAAATAGAAGAAAAGGGGATAAAGGCAAAAATTAAAAAATCTATGTGTCACTGAATCATATTTTTGTATTCAGCACTTGCATATCTTAATCTACAAAGTCCTGAAAGTACTTGAAATTATTTTGAGGGGGCACAAATTAATAAGCCTTATAGAGCTACAAATAAACACTAAGGAAAAGCAGCAGTATCATTGTTACAACCTGCACAAGACCCAAGATTTTATTTTGAACCTTTACACTGGAGCAGTGGCTGTAGTTCCCATTTCAGCAGCAAAGACCTCTTGGTTTTAGTAGAAACATTTACTATCCAAATGCCAGTGCTGAGGCTTTTGGTTATTAAAGTGAATACCCTGTGCTTGTCTACACTGGAGAGCTGAAAGAACTCAGAAGCACAATGTGAAATTTCCTGGAAAATAAATTCCCTACTAAAACCATGAGAAAACTTGGCCTGTAACTGACTTGGGGATACTCGGTGTCTATAATTC
Organism: Streptopelia decaocto; assembly: GCF_964273445.1. Taxonomy (NCBI): domain Eukaryota; kingdom Metazoa; phylum Chordata; class Aves; order Columbiformes; family Columbidae; genus Streptopelia; species Streptopelia decaocto. The sequence goes on from NC_138655.1 coordinate 99,944,265, forward strand.
AATCTACAGTTTAAACTATAATAAGAAATAGCATTTGGCATCCTATGAATACAGTTGTTGTTAAGACAGCTGTAAAATACTTAAATATTCAAATAATTCTGTCATATAAATTATTGTTTATAGTCTCCAGGATCATTTATGAATCCTATGAAATTGTGAGATTTGTTTTTAATCTCCAAATAACTCTGTTGTTTTATTTTGTTTTACATCCTCACATTGTATGCATATTAGCTTTTTGGCATCCAGTGGCAACAACTCACTAATAAACTGGATTCTGTGGCACCATTTGAAACATGCTTTAAACAGCATGCTAAAGGAATTTTGGAATTCAGTGGTCTCAGAGACACAGGCAAATGCTGTCTTAATTCAGTGCTCCAACTGCTGTATTGAAATGCTACCCAGGCCTTCAGTCTCCCTATGCATACTGGTCCACTCAGCTCTGAATGACTAAAACTAAAATCTGACAACTTGTTATGCTCATATATACATCGTGACTATATTTCTGGATTTATAGCTTGACTGCCTGTGTTAGTACAGACTTCACAAAAAACTCTCAAAATTGAGGGAATAGTTACTTTATATGCAGTTAGCTTGGAGAATCGTCTTGCCATGACAGATGGAAGTTCACATCACATTTATGTACACTTATGCATCCCAACATGTCATCTACTTCTACACTAAACAAAGAGAGAGTTCTCAGTGAAAATAGACAGGAACTTTGTAGTATGGCTTGAGATTCACCATGACATGTTGCATCATTAATTTTTTTTAAAGTCCACCTGTGCCATAATAGAAACTACTATAGAAATTCAGGTCCTGAATTATAGAATTTGTACTTTGTCATGATTTAACCCAAGATAGCAATATAACCATGATAACCGCATGCTCACTCCCACGCCCGTCACATCCACAGAACAGGGAAGAGAATTGAAAGGGAAGGGAGGAAGTTGTGGATTAAGGTAAACACAGTTTATTAAAATAACAAAATAACACCAATATACTACTACTAGTACTAATATATAAAAAATTGAAATAGAACATAAAATATGAGATATTCAGTGCAATTCCTCATGAACTCCATCCACACTGAGCAGCCAGTTCCAGAAAGCAGCACCCTAGTCCCAAAAGCTGATTCTTGAGAGAAAAGAGAAAAAGGCAGAAAGGCCCAGAGGCCTCTGCAAATTGCAGGATGGCTAAAGGCCAAACTAAAGAAACTCCCAAACAGAACTTTCCTGAACAGGTCTCTGTCCTGGCTCTGACATGACTTAAAGCTAGCTAAAGATCCTGACTCTGCTTAAATAGGAAGCATGTTGCTAATGGGATGGAATATTCTTATCGATCAGTCAAGGATGTCAGTCAAGGTCTGCCCCATCTATATGCCCCCTTACTCGCTGCCTCACACCTGTGGTCAGAGTGCTCAGAAAAAGTTCTTGGCTCTCAGACTACAGCAATCAAAAACATTAACTCTGTCCCAGGATATTCTCTTCTTGTTCTCAAACTAAATCTGAATGACAACCATGCTAGCTACGAAAAATAAAGGTTTCTACATTCATGAAGAAAATTAACTCACTTTCAGTCAAACCAGCACAACTTTCATACACTTAGCCTTAAAACCCAATCAGTCTTCTAGTGGCAGAAATTATTTCTGTCTTTCTCACTGCAGGATATGGTATTTGGGAGCACCCTGATACTGTGTGCCAGGGTTTTACTTCTTACAGGGTCAAGGCAAATAACTCCTTAGGGTTCACTGACCACTAGGCCCATCCTGGGGAGGTGAACAACTGCCAAAGATGTGCCTCTTCTTCTTGCCCTGCCTTGAAGGTGCTGCAGGAGTTTGCTGCAGTTTCCCCAGAGCACTCCTCTCCTGATGCTTGATATACCCTCTGGATTCCTTTTGTGTTTCCCCTAGGTCTCCAAAGCAGGAAGGTGGGAAGGAGGGTGAGGAAAAGTCTGTTAGATCACTCATGTTCATCACAGCTGTTGAGTGTCAGGCTGCATGGGCAGAAATGCAGAAGCTTCCTGTTCAGACACACCTCAGTGTTCCATATGCAGTTGAAAAACAACTGCCCCACAAATAAAGCAAATGCAGGGATATTCTGCTTATTCATTGCAGACAATTCTGTTTGAGTTTCAAAATGCATACATTGAAAATATAGCATTCTTAGCTTAAAATAGGGGTAATACTAAAAATTAATGGTGCCACTCCTAAAAAATTACACCCAGTTTTACTGAAAATCCATGCAATTTCACAGTGCCAGATTGACATTGACTGTCTTGTGAAATGTAACTGACTTAGGTGTAAACATCTTGACATTTAGGGGATTTACAACTTCGGGAAAGTCTTCAGCCTAAATCACAGTTATTACTACATTTTGATAATAGTTAATACAGTTAGCACATAAGCAGTCAAATGTCAGCATTTATCAGCTATAATAAGAAAGTGACTACAGAGATGAGTCTTTCCCACTGGATAGAAAACCTGCCAGGTTTCAAAGCTGGGTAACTATTTTAATGTTTACCAACTCTTATGCTAGCCCTTCTATTAAAATACAAAACTATATTAAAAAGACAAGGCTGATAACATTATATGGAAGTTCAAGTAAAGCAGGTAAGAAAGAAGCAATACCCCATATCCAAACTTCAGGCTGAGGCACTTCTGCACACGTGCATGTACACACACACAAGCATGAATATATATACTAGGAGAAGAGTAGGAGCTAGCAAGTGCATGCACACATGTGCAGACAGCTCTGAGTGAACCAAAATGTGGTCGTCAGAAAGTACAGCCTGTAGAAGAATGGCCATGCCAGGTTAGATGCTCTGTCCATTTGTTCCCTGACAGTTCACCCTCCTGCAACCACAAGTTTAGCAACACTAGTTAATGCCCTGAACTATAACTAAGCTCGTATTTTTAAACAGTTTAAGGGCATCTGTTAAGACTTTTAGAAGAAATGGGTTGTGTCTACAGATTAAAAACAGCTTTTCAGTACTTTAGACTACTTAATATTGCTGATCAATATACTGGTATTTTAACAAGCAAACTAAAAGTTTGTTATGATATTTGCAATTTCCTTGACTTCAGAAAAGAAAAATGAACAGAAAATATAGACAAAAATTGCTTAGGCAAACAGCTCTTTTTTTACTCTAATTTCAGGCATGATGCTTTTACCACTCAACTGTCTAAATTATATATTCTTTCATATGCTCTACTGTTTCCTGGTTATAAACTTCGCATTTAATATAGTGGATGTTATGATACATATTATAACTAAAATGTTTTCTATTATATATAGTATTGTTAGCCATTAATTTTGTAGTTATGTGGGAAAACACAGGCAGATATCAGCAAGTGATAAAACATCCTTATTATCTAGTGTATTAGTATTTTAAAAGAAGACTTCTGTACATGCTGCTGATGTTATTTCATTAATATGATCCTTATAAGAAAAATCAACCTAGTATGTTCAAAACTTCAAGTATTATTCTGTCACAGAAATAGCTTTATTTTTTAATGGATTCTTTTTTATCTAAGGCATGATAGGCATATTATTCTTTGCATGGTTTAATCTCAGTTACATTTTGATATCCAGAACATAATGAATGAATTAATCTAATTTGGGGGTTTTTTTTAAATGTTTTGGTTCTTTGAAAATTATCTTCTTGACCATTAATTTGAATTACCTATTTTTTTATAAATACTACAAAACCCCTCCCCTATTCTAGATCTTCCTTCTCCCAAAAAGTCTCTTCCAAACTGAAGAGTTTTATTCTATTTAGTACACGTCTCTCAATGTTTTTTATCATCTCTGTCATCCTTCCGGGTCCTTCTCTAATTCTATTATACTATACCCATTTTGAATGTGCAGTGTTAGTCAACACAGTGACATAATGACTTCTCTGATTTAGCTCCACTCCTTTCCCAAAAGGAAATTTCCTCCAGTTCTCTTTGTCTTTTTAACTTCTGATGAGAATCAAACCTTTTTTTCAAATACCTATCCACACTCAATCCCACATCCCATATTCTGTCACTCCCATATCGCCTGCATTAGTGCTGAGTTAGAGCCCAGCACTGGATGGGTCATGCTTTCAGGGGTATACTTTGTTGCAACATCTTTATCAGGTAAGTTTTTCTACTGGTCTGAGAAACAATAAGTCACGGTAGAAACTTATTACTGGAGCATATTTTCCATTAAGCCTCAGCAGGTTTCACTTTTCAGCTGAATCCTGAGTGATAAAACTAGAAAAAAAAACTCTGTTCCATGCACTTCTCCTCTTCTGTCTCACCACTGCACTTCACTACAGAGTTTACACAATTAGGGTATAAGTGATCTTGTGCTCCTGCTTTTGAGGACAATCCTACCTTATTGGTACTTTTCCTTGAGGGATGCCCATCAGCCAAGGAAAGGGATCAGGTCTGTGCATGGCAACCTGAGAAGCAGGTTTTAGGTTCTCTGCAAGGAATGGATTACTACTTGCCATTGCAAGGCTGTGGCCTTCCTCGTGTTTACAGGATGGAGGAAACATGCTCATCTTTTCTTCTTTTCCTACAGAAAAGTAACTGGTAAAGTAACAGGGGTCATTTATACCATCTGGGTGATGGACTGGCCACAAACCACCTGCGGTACTGATTTGCAGACTGGGATAGATCAATAAAACTCATCCAGCTCTAAAAGATCCCCCAGACCTTGGTGGCTTATTTGAGCACTAGACATGCTCCAGTATATTCAGTATAAGCTGTATTTATTAAACAATCTGAGGAGAACATGGGTGTTGAATGAAGTGCAAAGTATTATATGCTGTTGCAACGAAGGGGAGTTTGTCAAGACTGTAAGATCAGCCTGGCAAAGAAAATAACTCTATGATAGGCTTTTGTTAATAATGTATACTTTTTTTTTCCTCCCTCCTGAGTGTGAGACAAAAAAAAAAAAAAGATCATTTGTATTACAGTTATTTGCAATCTAATTTGCCAGGCCAAAGGATAGTTTGAATGATCTAATTCTCAATATACTACAGGACCAAGGTGAAGTACAAATCATCTTAGAGGATCCACTAATTCCATTTCAATTGATCAGCTTTTTAGGCAGTATCCTTTGTTTGAGACTTTTCAGATAAGCAAAGTAAATTAGGTTGAAAACGAAATGCTAGTTTCTGAAATGTGGATTTCACAATGTATTTTTGATCTGATAGGAGCTCAGTAGCATTTCTCTTATCTGCTTGAGGCCTACTGAGCTGTGCATACTGTATTCTATCAAATCCCAGTTCTTTGCAGCTCAGTGAATAAAATACTGCACTTTCTCCCATTGACTGACTGAAATAAAATAATCTATGATGCATGAACAAGTCTAAATGAAATAATAATATCCTTAGCAGTGAAAAACGGATTGCTAATACAGTAATTGAGCAGATTTATTGCCATCTCCTTGAGCTAGCCTGCTGAAACAGCCTGCTATTTTATTTAATCTCATATCAGAGGAATTACTGGCTGGTAATCCATTGTTAAACATCATTTAGAATGATGGATGAAAATGTCAGCTTTTCCAACATAATCAATTCATATCTCATTAGCACATATTATTTATGATTCTCATAATGGGACCTGCAGGGGTCTCCAGGGGGAAATGGAGACCTCAGCTGTTGTTGAAATTAGATGAGATATACTGTAGCTTATGAGTTAATAACTGCATATAAAAAATACTTCCCCACAGTATTGATTGTCCTTACCATTTTACAGACGAATTGAGTGCCTTGGCTTCTCCTCTTGCTGTGTATAGCAGCTCTTCCTTCTATTCACTTTGTTGCTCATAATTCAGTGAGAAAAATATTAAAAAACATATAAGAAAGACTACTTTACAAATAAATTTTAAGACCCAGGGGGCAGGGGTAGGAGCCTTTGAATGTAAATTAGTAAGAAACACTTTACTGCTCCATTGCTGTTTGCTAAGGACTTTAGGCACTTTTCCCCAACTCAGTCCCTATGAAGACAAATCGATACATTTCTCCAGCTACAGCACAGTTTCATTTTAAGGATACTTTCTACCTTATGCTGCCTCAAAGACCAATGAAAAGCAAACCTTGATTCATGGATTTAATGCAGCTGATGGTGCAGCAGTAATCATGGTCACAGTGTCAACTGCTACCTCAATTAAACTACATTTGAGAATAATTTTATGCTTCAGCTCATAAACATCAATAAAGGAAAATGAGTAATAAATGACTGTCTAGAGTACAAAGGACCAGCTCATATTTCAGATGAAAATGAAGACAAAATGTAGCTTTTATTTGCCTGTGGAATTCCCATTAACTGCATCACTGACAGGAGGGAGTTGGATCAATAGTTGGCTGGCCGCAGAAAACAGTTTCTGGCTGTTCAGCAGCCAATGCAAAAGGAAAACTGTCATATTGTGATCTTTATCAGGTAATCTTCATTACACTAGACCAATGATATATGTATATGCTGGTCAGCTAGGGGCACTTCTAATTCCTGCTTCTATTTGTGGTCTGAGCACAGTGTGCTCACAAATTATTTGTTTACAGTCACGAAAAACCTTCAATGTTCATCTCTTTTATTCTTTTTATAGGTAATCTATAACTTGGAACTTTCTTTCAAGACTACTTTATTCACTTAGAATTTTTAAGCAAGCAAGCACTGTATCAAAACTTATCTATCTTCCTGTTTAAGAGTAATCTGCTAGTACCTTTTGTGGCTGTTGTTGTTGAGGCTTGACTGAAAGATTTACTGAGTATCCTTCTGTAAGTTCTTGGAAGGAGTTTGTGGCTTATTACAAGCATTTCTGGGCTTATTTGAACAAAGACAACTGCTAGCTGTGAGGAAAAACAAACATTATTTACAAGCTGTTAGCTTTCCAGGTGCCAGCTTGTATATATGGCAAACTGTACATGAAACACCATCATCTCCTACTTTTCCCCACCCCAGACCTGCAGAGCAAAGATATTTTACTCCTTTGCAGTGCTCTGTAATTAGCTTCATCTCAATATATGTGAGGTGAGGATTTGTACAGACAAGCCAGCAGCTCTGGCTCGGTTGGTATGTGGCTCTCAGAAGAGCAGGTTTTCAGAGCACAGCACAGATTTTTAAAACATCACTACTTACAGATCTAAAATGCAAGGGGGAAAAAAGTCACTTCCTCTTCATGCAATGATAACAGAATTAAATTATCAAAACCTCTACCCTGATCTTAAAGTAACCACGTTTTTTTACACTTATTCATGACTCCATTCTTGTGAACTACTATTATGTACTGTTTCTCTGTCTAGTTTCCTGTTTTACTCTGACCCTGTGAAATTAAACTTTCCACTATGGAGTTTAATGCCAAGTATTTAAAAAAAACATCGTTCACAGCTAATAATGAGATTTCTTTTTAAAAACATTTAAATTCTTACAATAAACATGTACTTTAACTATAATACATAATGATGTTTGACAAGTAAATATATATCTGCATTTCAGAATGATAATGAAATCTGATGTTTGTATGCATAAAGCAGATCTCACTGCTGCTCCTAAAAGTTATGCCCTTCCCCACCTCTCTTCCTCAGTCCTTGGATTCTGTCCTTCATCCTCATTCTCCTTAATCCATCACCTGTCCTTCAGTTTCTATTTTTTATGTTATTCCTCTTCTCAGTTTCCTTTCTAGTCTCTAGGTGTAAACATGCCTCCCACCTTTCCTGCTATACATTTCCCCTCACTTTCATTTAATGAAGATAGTAATTCAGAGTGATAAGATAATATGAAAAAATATGCATACTGCATGTAACTATAGTATATTAGTACACTTTCCTTCAACATCATCCCATTTCTTTTCAGTCTTCTCAGTTGCCTTTGGCTCCTCCTCATTCTGACTTCTGGCTGTTTGCCCCAACAAATCGCCAGTCTTATATACCACGTATTTTCTCTCCCCAACATGCTTATTTCCACTACTAGTCTCTTTCTACAAACCCTTAACCTTTCCTGTCTCTTCAGATCCTTTTCTAGTGCACCTTTACAGCTCTCTCTCCCTTCATGTCTCTCTTCACTGCTTTAACTTTCTTTTTCTTTTTATGTCTCCATGCACATCACAAATGCTTCCTCCATAACTTGTCACAATCTGCAGATTCTTCCATTCTCTCTTGCTTTTCATGCTGTATCCTGCTTTCAATTCTCCTTTTTAAAACGAGTTTCCCTCGTCTGAACATTGAACTGAATGAACATTCAGTTTGTCCTGGATGAAGTGGATAAAAACAATGCAAGGCACTGCCATCTCTTCAAGAGGCGGGTTATTTCCAGGTGCAAAGCTAGCAGAGATAGTGACCATCTCATCAGACAGCAGCCTGGAGGTGGCAGCTTTTGTGAATAAATGGAAGTCTTGGAGTTTTGGAGCCAGAATTGAAGATGACATTACACTGACCTCAGAAGACACAGTAAATTCATGATGCTCACAGCATTCTCATGAACTTGCACAGTTAAACCTGTTTCACAGGATGCATCTTTTTAGAAATGTCTGTGGTCATCTGTTGCTCTTCATTTTAAAACCCAGCACATTTTAGGGCAACAGAAAGTATCACACATAAAAATATAGAAAATATGTCAGGCTATAATATTTAGTGCTTTTAAATTGCCAACTCCCTTTTTTCACATTGCTAAAATGTTATCAACATTTTGATATTATTATAACCTAAACACTTTCAAATTATATGGATATTTTTATATACTACTATTGCAGTACATTTTAACCTACTGAAGTCTCGGTTTACTGTGGGGGACTATGGTGGTTCCGTGGATTCCCTGATGGAGGACATGGGAACAGAGATTAGCCCTGAAGATACTAAGATCTACCTGTGAGAAAGATGGGAAGAAAGAAGTATCCAGAGATATTAAGGTGTACCCATGAGAGAGAAGGGAGTAAAAGAGTAACATTGATGATAGCAAAATTAGCCAATGAGATGTTACTGCTGTAACTTGTAACCAATCATGAAAAGACACTTGAGCTGGTAAAGACTATATAAAAAAATGTTTTTGGCAATAAATGGGGACTGTTGTTTGCACTTAAAACTCAGTCTATGTCATTTGTCCATCTCAACTGGGGAAAAGAGGAAGGGGGAAAGAGGAAGGGGGAAAGAGGAAGGGGGAAAGAGGAAGGGGGAAAGAGGAAGGGGGAAAGAGGAAGGGGGAAAGAGGAAGGGGGAAAGAGGAAGGGGGAAAGAGGAAGGGGGAAAGAGGAAGGGGGAAAGAGGGGCAGGTTGCAATATGTGTGGGATGAAGAGTGGGGGTCTATGAGATGAAATGGAATAATATATTCTTCCTTTGTGGGATATTGTGCTATGCTTTGATAAAGACTTCAGGGCATTGCTATTTTTCATAATTTGCTATATGGCTTATAATTAATGCTAGGTTACCGCATTTTCATTAGGCCACAGAAATAAAGATGTGCTTCTTCTTTTACTGTAACAGCTGATGCTTTAATTAATTTTTGAAAAAGTGAATGGGTGAAAGAAGAGACTGATACTGAGCTTTCAGAATACTAAACCATTGCCCTGGACATGTTCAGTCTACAGCTAAGATGCTGCTGAATAGCATTTTAAGTCATGGTTAATGCGATAACAATTTTATAAATATTTGCCAGGTGGTTGGAGAATTTAATAGTATTCCACTAAATATTTGTGCTAAAACATTATTTTCTGCACTAAGATAAAACAGAAATACAGCAACAACCTTTATGTTAATTAAATGCATTATCTGCATGAACCCATGATAATTTAGATATAATGTAAGACAAGTGTCTTATCTCAAGGACTTTATAAATAAACATTCTAAGTAAAAACATAAAAATATAAATATTTACTACCCTTTACTCTCTATATAAATGAGTTTTTGGCTTCTCCACCCCTTTTTGCACTTAGTGGATATGTAGTTTGTTATACTGAATGAAAGCACAGGTATGCACTGCTTTATGCTAGGAACTATCAGTACCATGTACATAATACATCATATTGAATGAAAGACATAAATCAGTTATACAAGAGATCATACAATGCTTTTAGTGAATTTCCAAAGAGTCATAAAAACTATAAATCAATGTATTTTTGATTAATCAACACACAATGTCAGCTTTTGGCAATAGTTATCAGTTGTGTCCTCCTTACTGGGTACACACTAGGGAGAGGGTTATCATCTGTCAGAGGGAGGTTTAAGCAAGAATATAGGGAAAAAATCCTGCTACACTTTTGGACTTATCTACATGAATCCCAATACCAGCTGCAATGGAACAGATCTTAAGGCATGCAACAAACTGAACTCAGTTTAGAATTTACAGTGGCAATAATGGAAGATTTGAATTATGAAGTAAAAGAGCATGCAAATCCTAATTCTGCTAAAGTTTACAGATAAACAACCACTAAATTAAACATATATTCAGACCTTTCTACCATCTCATCACATTATTTAGATACACTGAGTACTGAAGTCAGTAAGATAGCTCCCTTCTCTGGATCTGACATTATATGGGCATAAGGGAGTAGAATCTCAAGTTTGCTTCTGTTTTGTAGTCCATCTGCCTGCATTTAGAAAGAAACAACTGCAGATTCATCTTTCCAAAGAAAATGCTGTTAAACAGTGAAATCCCAAGCACATCGTAAAAGACATTTGACATCAATATTTAATTTTATTAGTTATACTACAGGTACTCTAGGGAACCTGATGGAAAGCCTTCTTAGTATTGATTAGAATTCAGCAATCCCTCTGCACACTCTTCAAAAAATTATTCAATTACAATTTTTCAATTCAGAATAATTTAACATTTATCATGAAAAGTTAATAAAATACATAAGTTTGAAACACACTGGGATTTATAATTCTGAGATGGAAATACTAGTTGGAAATTATTATGATTTTTAATTTGCATAATCGATGTTTTTAATTTATTCTGTTTGCCCCTACAAGATTACAGTAACGGTGTGTTTTTAACATTTTGTGAAAACTTCAGAATTGCCTCTTTCATGTGCATAATGGTGAAATATAACTATTAGTGATACTGTGCTTTCTTATTTTCACACAAGAGATTTAAAAGCAACAGTAATGAACAAATAGCTAATCAAAATGCAATGAATACATAGCAGTTCATATATCTAACTTTGAAAAAAAAAAAATCATTCTGTCAGCTCTGTCATGTTAGAAGCCTCTAGACATCTGTCTTCTCCGTGGCATGCAATGGGTTCCTTTGGGTTATCCTCAATTAATAAATGTTATTTATTTAATTATTTTCAGTACACCAGGGTTCCAATATGGAATCACCTACACCAAAACTATCTATGGAGGAATTCAGATTCAAAACAGATAACAATGTGGGGGTTTTTAAGTCTTATGAAATCAAAAGTAGAACAGACTACAAATTATTTTAAGAGCAATGATGTTAAAACTCACAGTCACCTGGATTTAACCTAGCTATGTGAAAATATTTTATGCTTTCTTAAAACAATGTTGGAGTGTCAGATTTAGAGCAACGTGTGTAACAACAGTCACTGGTATTCAGTGTTGGAAATAGTTGTTTGCTTTTTTTTTTTTTTACTTCACAGAAAACTCAGTGAAACAGAATATTTATATATTGCTGACAGTGGAAATCTTTATCAAGACTTTGTCTTCCCACCTATTTCAGGTAGCTCAGAAAACAAATCAAGTGAAAGATGACACTGCATGAAAAATTGAAAAGAAGCAGGAGTTTTGCAGACTTCCAAAAAGGAAAGCTAGGAGGAGTTAAGAGACTCCTACTGGCGACCTATAATTTTAAGTTTCTCCTTACTAATCCTATGGTCCTACATTAAAGATTCATGCCCCCTAAAATCAGCACTTAGTTTGAAGATTAGGGCGATGGTCTTGAGATTTCTCCCCCCAGATACTGCCCTGTGTCATTGCTCAGCCCTCCTGGAAGGCAGAGAAGCAGTTCCTGTAAAACAGAAAAGAACTGAACTAAAATTTTCTGCAGTCAAAGCATTTTATCCAAGACAAACGACGTAACAGAAAATGATGATCATGTGAAACCTATGGAACTTCATCCAGACTATAAGGCAGACTGCATGTTAAATTGCAATATTTGACAAAGATATTCAGAAAATTAGGATTCCCATAGTTGGTAACTCACCTTATTCAGGCAGCTCTGGTATTTCTTTTACTTTCAAAAGTGCTGAGTTGCACCTGCAATACATGAAAGCGAAAGAGTGAAAGGTCAGTTATTTTCAAGAAGGCAGTCAGTTACAGACAGCAGATTTAAGAGTACACAAATGAAGAATTTTACTTTAATAGGATTTGCAGCAGGTAGTGAAGAACGACTGGCTCATCTGCATTTTTTATTATGGCAGCTAGAGGGTTTAGGCTTATTCCTTGTGTTTTTAATAACTGCCTCATTTTCACAGATTCACAGAATGTTAGGGATTGGAAGGGACCTCAAAAGATATTCTAGTCCAATCCCCCTGCCAGAGCAGGAACACTTGGATTAGGTTACAAAGGACTGTGTCCAGGCATGTTTTGAATGCCCCCAGAGTAGGAGACTCCACAACCCCCCTGGGCAGCCTGTTCCAGTGTTCTGTTGCCCTCACTGAGAAGAAGTTTCTTCTCAAATTTAAGTGGAACCTCTTGTGTTCCAGTTTGCACCTATTACCCCTTGTCCTACCATTGGTTGTCACCGAGAAGAGCCTGGCTCCATCCTCATGACACTCACCCTTGTATATTTGTAAACATTAATAAGGTCACCCCTCAGCCTCCTCTTCTCCAAGATGAAGAGACCCAGCTGCCTCAGCCTTTCCTCATAAGGGAGATCTTCCACTCTCTTAATCATCTTTGTTGCCCTGCGCTGCACTCTATCCAGCAGTTCCCTGTCCTTCTTGAACTGAGGGGCCCAGACTGGACACAGTATTGCAGGTGCAGTCTCACCAGGGCAGTGTTTCATTAAATTTTTCCCCGTCCAACTCTCCAGCCTGTCCAGGTCTTGCTGGATGGCGGCACAGCCTTATGGTGTGTCAGCCACACCTCCCAGCTTGGTGTCATTAGCAAACTTGCTGATAGTACACTCTATTCCCTCATCCAAATCATTGATGAATATATTGAATAATACTGGCCCCAGTACTGACCCTTGACGCACTCCACTAAATACAGGCCTCCAACTAGACTCCGCCCCACTGACCACGACCCTCGGGGTTCTTCCCTTCAGCCAGTTCACAGTCCACCTCACTACCCAATCATCGAGACCGCACTCCCTCAGTTTAGCTGTAAAGATGCTGTGGGAGACTGTGTCAAGTGCCTTACTGAAGTCAAGGTAGACCACATCCACTGCCCTGCCATCGTCTGTCCACCTTGTTATGTCCTCATAAAAGGCGATGAGGTTGGTCAAGCATGACTTCCCTTTGGTGAAGCCATGTTGACTGCCCCTAATGACCCTCTTCTCCTTGATATGCCTTGAGATGGCATCAAGAATAAGTTGTTCCATCAGTTTCCCAGGAACGGAGGTGAGGCTGACCAGTCTATAGTTACTCTGGTCCTCCTTCTTGCTCTTTTTGAAGACTGGAGTGACATTTGCTTTCCTCCAGTCCTCAGGCACCTCTCCCGTTTCCCAACACTTGGCAAAGATGATGGAGAGTGATCCAGCAATGACCTCAGCCAGTTCCCTCAGCACCCGCGGGTGCATCCCATCTGGACCCATGGATTTATGTATGTCCAGATTGCCTACTTGCTCCGTAACCCAGTTCTCATCTACTAAGGCAGACTCTTGCATTGTCCTGACTTCCTCTGGGGGCTCAGCGGTATGGGGCTCCTCAGGACAGCTTCTGGCAGAGTAGACAAAGAAGGCATTCAGTAACTCTGCCTTCTCTGTATCTTCTGTCACCAGGGCACCCACTTTGTTTATCAGTGGGCCTACATTGCCCCTGCTGTTAGTTTTATCTGTCACGTATTGGAAAAAGCTCTTCCAGTTGTCCTTCACCCCTCTCGCCAGGTTTAATTCTAAGGAGGAACTAGCTTTCCTAGTTGCCTCCCTACACCCTCTGACAACAGCCTTATATTCTTCCCAAGTGGCCAGCCCCTCCTTCCATGATCTATAAACTCTCCTCTTCCACTTGAGCTTACCCAGCAGCTCCCTGTTTAACCACACAGGTCTCCTGGCTCCCTTCCTTGACTTCCTACGTGTCGGGATGCTCTGATCTTGAGCCTGGTAGAAGCAGTCCCTGAACACTAACCAGGTATCTTGGGCCCCTTTACCTTCAAGCAGCCTTGCCCATGGGATTTCCCTTAACAGTTGTTTGAAAAGGCCAAAGTTTGCCCTGCTGAAGTCCAGGGTTGCAATTCTGCTTGCTATTCTGTTCCTGCCACACGAGATCCTGAAATCCACCATTTCATGGTCGCTGCAACCAAGGTAGCCCTCAACCCTTACTGCTTCAACCAGACCCTCCTTGTTAGTGAGGATGACATCCAGCAGTGCACCTCTCCTAGTCGGCTCCTCCACCATTTGCATCAGAAAGTTATCATCAAGGCACTGGAGGAACCTCCTAGACTGTGGCTGGCTGGCCGAATAGTCCTTCCAGCAAACATCAGGGAAGTTAAAATCCCCCACAACAACCAGGGCCTGTGACTGTGAGGCTGCTCTCAGCTGTCTATAGAAGGCCTCATCAACCTCCTCACCCTGATCTGGTGGCCTATAATAGACACTCACAACAGTATCACCTCTGCCAGCCTGCCCCTTAATTTTCACCCATAGACTCTCAACTCGCCCCTCTTCCGTGCCTGGACAATACTCAATACATTGTAGTTGCTCTCTCATGTAAAGAGCAACTCCACCACCATGCCTGGCTGGCCTGTCTTTCCTGAAAAGGACATAGCCATCCATGACCACATTCCAGTCACGTGTGCTGTCCCACCATGTCTCTGTAATTGCCACCAGGCCATAATCTCCGGCCGAACACAGGTTTCTAACTACTCCTGCTTATTCCCCATGCTGCACACATTGGTGTACAGGCATTTCAGAGAGTGAGCCGAGCACACTGATTTCACCCTAGGGGTCTGGGAGGCCTTCCAGTCTTCATCAACTCCAGAGTGTTGCCCCACTGATGCAAGCCCAGCCACAACCCCATCCCCCTTCGAGTCTAGTTTAAAGCTCTCCAAATGAGCCCTGCTAATTCCTGTCCCACCATCCTTTTGCCCCTGCAATATACACCTTTCCTGTGTATCACTACTTGGACTGGCGTCTTGTAAAAGCAGCCGTTATCGAACCCAAAGCCCTGCCTGTAGCACCAGTCTTGTAGCCAATTGTTTAGGGACTGAATTTTTCTATTCCATCCCATGTCATCACCCAAAACTGAAAGGAGGGAAGAAAAAAATCACTTGAGCCCCAGACTCTTTTACCATCCATCCCAAGGCCTTGAAATCTTTCTTCATTCCTGTCAGACTACAGGATGCAGCTTCCTCCCTATCTGTCTGGAAGATCAGCAGTGGGTAGTAGTCTGTTGGGTGCACCAGGTTGGGGAGCATCCTGGTGATGTCCTTGATCCGGGCTCCAGGTAGACTGCACACTTCTCTACGATGAGGGTCAACTCTGCAGATTGGGCCCTCCGTCCCTCTCAGAAGGGAACTGCCTACTACAATTACCCTTCTTTCTTTATCTGTGGTGGTCTTGAGGCATGGAGTCAACTGCCTCTATGTGACCTCATAGGCAGGCCTTGCACCACATCCTCACCTACCTCTTCTTCAAGATCCAGGGTCTCAAACCTATTACAGAGGGGCACTTGGGAAAGCAAAGCAGGGAGGGGGGTTGCCCGCGGTGCCAAACTGGAACTAGCTTCCAGCCGTTGTGATCTTTTTGGTCCCCTACCTCTGCCTGACAGCGACAGGGCAGGGGCTGTCTCAGGTCTTCCCCCTCTGTCCGACAGGGCAGGTGGTCCATCACCTTTTCGGGGGTGTCCCCCTGGAGCCTCTCTGACTGGCACGCCAGGTAGTTACTCCAGCAGTCAATCTCCTTTTCACACTCCCTGGTGGACCTCAGCGTCTCAAGCTCCTCCTTAAGTTTCTCGACCATACTGAGCAGATGATGCACCTGCTCACACCTCACGCAGGTGGGATGCTGGTCGTCCTCCCCTGGCAGCAGCAGGCTCTGGCGCTCCCTGCAGTCGGAAAACCAAATAGCCACGGTTCAGGGCAGGCAGTCAGTCTGAGTTGCTACAGTCTTCTTGAGACAAGCTCTCTTCCTGGACGAGAACACGGTTGGCAGAAGTATGAGACAGTGGCAATAGCTGAGAGGGTCTAACTAGCAAAAAGTGACAACCTCTGTGCCCTAGTGCACGAGTTACCACACCTGCTGCTGCAGCAC
This sequence comes from Streptopelia decaocto, assembly GCF_964273445.1. Classification (NCBI taxonomy): domain Eukaryota; kingdom Metazoa; phylum Chordata; class Aves; order Columbiformes; family Columbidae; genus Streptopelia; species Streptopelia decaocto. Next base: position 99,960,605 of record NC_138655.1, read on the forward strand.
AGTGTGGGTGCTACTCACCCACATCACAAGCCGATTGCCCCTTCCAGCACCTGGTGGGCAGCGATGTAGCTGCCCTCCCAGAGGCTTTTTCAAGGCGAGGAGCGGGGGTGTGATGGTAATGCCCACTCCACATCAGCTGCCCTTGCAAGGGCTGCCGGGAGCTTCCGGGTCTCTTGAGAATGAGAGTGCCCGAATCAGAAAGAAAAAAAAAAAAAAAAGGCTTCTCTATACCTCGAATATAACCTCTATTTAAAAAATATGTTGGCAATGTCTCAGGAATAAAACATAAGTAAAACTTGCATGTTCAAAATAATTTATTTAAAATCTTTTCTAAATTAAATAAAATTATTACCAGATTCTAGTGATGTTTTAAGGATATCCTCTAAAGACTCAATAATCAATTGGCAGCGGAAAAGAAAATGAGCGGGAAATTGATTCACTTTTAAGTCAGGGGTGGCAAATAGTTAGGAGGGGGCTGTTTGGGGCAGGGGTGATGATGTTTGAGGTTTTCTCTTTAAAAATAAAAAAATCCTAAAGTGAGCATGTGTAGAAAGTTTTTCTAAGCATGTTTTGGATGAAGGATTTGCCTAAACCTGCTAAGCAAGTAAAACCCAGGCATGTAGGTAAAAAGCTGACAATGTTTTAAAAGGCAGCCTTGCATATCTGGATATAATATAGTGTAGACAAAAGTGCATATCAAATAGAGCAGTGTAGCAAGGATTTCATAGTGTTATTCTTGCTGTGCACCGCGCAGGGACTTTTCATTTCACACATCATCATTCACAGTTTGCTGCGGTGACCCAACACAGAACATGTGAACAACACACAAAGTGAAATATTTCAGTGTGATTTTCCTTTGGAAAATGAAGGATGTGATATTTTTTATTTCAGTTACCTTTTCTTACAATGGGAAGAAGTAAGAAAAGAGAAAATTGCATTTTCTGGTTTGGCAATGATCAAACATATCAGAAGCATGTTCTAAAGCTTACTGCCAACAAGGACAGAAAGAGGTATTTAAAGGTAGAAACAACATACATAATTAGACAGAGAGACGAAAGTTCCTGGCTAGTCTTACTCCTTTTCTGATATCCACTAATATACTGGGTTAAAAACAAACAAACAAACAAACCCATCCTGTAATAAAAATCAATTTCTGATCTGACAGCAATAAGCAAGCTATATCTTGCCATTTTCAATCAGGACAATACAAGTGTTGTTTAGAGGAAGAAAAAACATAATTGTGTGCCAAAAAAAAAAAGGTAAAAATAGCCTCTAGTCAGACAAAACACAGTCTGTGTGTTCTGAGTCTGAGTTCTCTCCCTTCTCATCCCCAAACCATCTCAGTCAATACACGTTTTTTTAAGAGTGAGAGTAATTCCTATAACGCGTGTCATGGAGGCACCCCGAGGTTAGTTTAAGGGACAACAGGGTCCAAAACAACTTTTATTAAACCGATGAGAAACAGGGTTTTAGCACTCCAAAAGTGACTTGAATACAGGTTTGGATATCAGTTGAGGAAAATTATTAAGGGGCAGCAACTAATACAACAGGCGGTCCACGGAGTGCATGCACATGGCTTCACCCAAAACAATGCCAGTGCCGTCCCTGAGTCCCGGAGGAGTACACACTTGCCTGAACACGGTGTGGGATTATTTTAAAGGGATACACATACTCGTATTGAGTACAGGAAGTGTACACTCGCGATTCTGAGAGGGTAAATTTATAATACACTCGCAATCCTGCGAGGAGACATACATGTGCTCGTATTGAGCACGGAATATTACACATGCTTATGTGGAAGCATGGGAGGAAAATACACTCATGATTCTGTGAGGGTTCATTTATACACGTGCTTGTATTGAGCACGGAAAGTACGCGTGCAAATGTGCAGGGAAAGTAGATACACTCGCAATCCTGCGAGGGTTAATTTTACACGTGCTTGTATTAAGCACGGAAAGTACACGTGCATATGTGCACGGAAAGTTACACGTGCTTATGTGGAAGCACGGGAGGAAAATACACCTGCAATTATGTGAGGATTAATTTTACACATGCTCATATTGAGCATGAAAAGTACATGTGCATATGTGCACGGAAAGTAAATACACTCGCAATCCTGCGAGTAGAAATTTTACTCACACACGTGGCGGCAAGACAAGCGGAGTCTCCATCCCGGGGAGGGGGGCTCTTGGCGGCAGCATCTCGCTTGTGCTCCAAGAGACCCGTGACAATGGGCGGAGTCTTGACGAGAGTCCCGTTTTTTATTGGCTGATCAGATCTGACTGTGGGCATTCCAGAAGCTTCTCTGCACCCCCACCCTGGCTGTGGGGGTGCCCCTGAAGCCTCCAAACATCCCCCAGACTGGCCGCAGGCGCCCAGCAGCTCCCTGGCGCCTCCGCACTCTCTTCTCCTAATGGCCCTGGCCAGGGTGCTCTGGCTGTTAGCCTCAAACAGCAGAGAGAAAGGGAAATGTGTCTACTCCTTCCATGATGAAGGAGGGAGAGGGAGAGAAGGGGGGGTTTGCATCCTGCCACAACATGGAAGAACAGTATCAATTTTTTTGCAGTATAAATAGCCAGCCCAAGGCAAAGCATGTTACACCACGGTCATGAAACACAGGTGAATGCACAGGTTTTGAATTAAGAAAACTTCTGGCAGAGCCCATATCTGAACTGGTATTTCAATTTTAATGCTTTTTAGTGAACCATTCTTATTAGTTGTGGGTGTAGCTGACTGCAATACATTTGTGGCTTTTTATGACATCTTAAATGGGATTTTGGAAGACAGATATGAAACAATGATTTCAAAAGCAACTGAACATGTACCATGTTCATAACAACACACATTTGAACCATTGCCAGGTGGAAAATTATAGCAATCTAAAAAAACACAAACCCCAAATCCAGAGCAAATTCTGGATTTTTTTTCAATTTAGATTATATAAATTCTATAAATGTTAAAAACAATAAAAGAAACCACAATGTGCAAACCTCTAGATTGATTTAAAACTGATGTTTTTGGAATCGTATTGTAAGAATAAGGGGGTACTCAGACACCAAAGCACACTGAATGGCAGTTTCTACAAAGTAATTACGCTGTGCATAATTTTCAGTAATTTTCAATGACAATTCAAGGAACATTTTTCTTAACCACAATATGAATCTCCTTGGAAATATTTCTCAAGTCACCTAATATCTACCACACAAACTTCTCAATCACATAGTCAACAGTAATTTATACCATAATGACCATTAAAAAGGGCATTTGTGTTTTGATGCATTATTACTTTCTAAGCTGTTTTAAAATTAAAATTATTTTGTGGAAAAGGCTGGTCAATATTAAATTCCAAATAGCAGTCATACACTGGATTTTTTTCATACTGTAAGGAGGTCTTTCAAAGCATTTCAAATATTAATAATTAATAATAATTAATCTCCACCACTGTGCATAAACAGTAAAAAAGCTTATACACAGTGAGCTTGTTCCAATCCATTCACAGAGTCATAGCAAATTTAAACTCATGCACTTCTTATTGCCATGGTTATTTTCTAGCCAATAATCTAATTTCACATGTCTTTATCATGAGGAATACCAATTAAACTGGTAACTCATTTAGGATTAGAATGATTTTTAAATGCATATTTATGGGACATCTCATAGGACTGGTCAAAACCAGAAATCTAAAAAGTAATGTCTCTTTTACTTTGTTAAATACCTGAGTCTCTACCCCCTTTCCTACAGTCACTGCTGGTATGTATTTATTTATTCATCAACATTTTTCAGCTCAGACTGGCCATTTAAAAATGAAAAGCAATTATATGATAAGATAATCAAGAAGGAACCTCTGGCCAATTTATGCACCAGTGGTGGACTTATATCAGAGAGACATAAGTTGATATAACTTGAGAATTAAATGCTACAGTATTATTGTCATCTGTCTTGACTTATTCATTTCCTCTTGATAAAATACAACATAAAGTGCAACGGGACAGAAAATGGCATATAGAATAATACTTTCAAATGCCATGCAAGTACTTTAGTGCTACCTCATTGTTCAGGTAAAAACATTGATTTGGCAGAACTGTTAAGGTTAACATTTGGCTTATGACATGGACAAGAAACGTTTAAATTCAGTATGACCTACTGGTTTCAAGGAAAACTTCCAGAAACTATAGATGAATAACATATTTTCTTTGATCCTTACTGAAAATATTGTATTTTTTTATGCATAAATCTATTACCTAGGAGCTTCCCAGAATATAAAAGCATTTGACAGTAAACATTATATTCCCCTACATGTGCCTCCAAACTGAAATCTACTTTAATCTGAAAAACAAACACTCGCAATGCAAGGACTGTAGAATGTGACTCTTTCTCCTTCCCAGACAAATTCCATACAATTTCACAGGAAGTATATTCCTCTGTAATTCCAATATATTTTAATTTGCATATGCTTCCAAAGAATAATTGCAAATACATAGAGAGTTCACTTTATGTGCTGTATAATTTGAGATTATTCCCTGTAGAGCCCAGTCCAGTGCAAGACTTTTCAGGTGTTTAAGACTATGAGCCAGTGAGGGCACACACTGTGGAGTTGATACCCAGGAATCCTCTTCCTGCTCAGCACTGTGGGTTCTCAGCCCAAGACTTCCAGTCAGCAAGTTGGAGGGGTGTCATGCGTGTGCATGTTCCTAAAGTTGAGGGATAGAGGGACAAATTCATTTCTTAAATGCTTCTTTTTTCTCTAGCAAGCTCAGCACTGATTTTACACCACCCTCCCTCCAAAGGAAGGTATTGCTGGTAAAAGCATTGCTGGGTTGATTTGATAGCATTTTTGTGCTCTCTTTGGAAAACTGAGAGTTAATCACGTTTGGGAAGAGAGGAAGTTTTACATCATTTACCTGTTTCATAATTTTGGCATACTATAAGCATATAAAATGGAACTATGCAATATAATCCTTCATTTTATTTTACTACTTACAAGAAAACAGCATTGAAGCTTGAATTTTTTAAGAAACTATTTCTTGCTGTGCTACCAGGTGACAAATATTAACAGTACTGTCTGCTCCTTAAAACACCTTGTAAATGTCAGAAAAGCTGAAGCCCTTAGAGATTTCAGATGCTTCCACTTGAAAGTCTATCCAAATAGTGATTAATTACTCATTATTTCAACAATTAAAAAAAGCTACCTGTAACTTAATAAATGCCTATTAGTGAAAGATATGTTTTAGCAGTGATGTTCTGAGCTTGTAATTCACATATACCACATGCATTTTATTATTACAATCATTAGGGAAAGTATTTTTCATTAAATTAAAATATCAACTTTGTCTCAGTAGTAAGTCCACACTAAATTCATGGTATGTCAAATATTTACATTTCTGTCTCGTATTTTCCTTTAGGTAGAACAATTCAGTGTTAAATCTGTTTGTGCTGTTTCCAGATTGTGGGAGCTCATTCTCAGTTTTGGTTTCTTTTTTATTTATTTTATTTTATTTTATTTTAGAAAAATTGAGAGAATTCCCTTCTCAGAGTCACAAATGCTTCGAGAGCAGCCCTTCTTTTCTAGATTGATACAATGCTGCCATCATATGGCCCATATCTGGTACAGCGCTTGGGAGGGAGAAGGTTTCCAACCTGACCCAGCTGCACTCCAACCAAATAATTGTACAAACCCTTAGGAGGCACACAGATCCTTAGCAGCTAGGTACTTGTGATGCCTATCACAAAGCTAATAAGACCTAGTGTTTTCTTGTGTCATTCTCTGGATACATGGGAATCCTGGCTTTCAGAATTTAGAAAGATTTCTCTCTCTTACAACTGCCAAGGAAAAGTTGATAATATTACAAAACACACATCCTAGCTGAAACCAGAGGAAGCCAGAACACAGGCAGCTTTTTTTTTAAAAAACAAAACAAAACAAAACAAAACAAAAAAAACCAAAACACAAACACCAAACACAACTTACCTAAATTTACCCTCTGTAACTTCCTGCTGACAGTGAGGCAGGGTTAACAAAGTCACAGGGCTACAGACATGGTAACAGGCACACCTGTAATTGAAGGTCAAGTCATTGACAAAAATTTGACTTTCTTTTTCTAATCTGTCACAAGAATTTTATTAGCTTCAGAAACATGTGGATAGCCCTACTCCACACCCAGCAGTAAACAGATGAAGAAGATATTTTCAGATGAGTTGTTTTGTACCTTGGGTGAAAGTGCAACTGGGCTGTTTCCAAGTTTTTCACAGATGATTATGAAGATGGAGCAGAAATGACAGTGATTGACTATTGCTTCTACTCTCTTCATAATTTCTACTTTCGCCTTAAAATACTCTAAGCTTTCAGAGTCTTAAATTAATCTGTGCTAACAAGCACTATAATTCATTTGTAAAGCTTAAGTTACAATAAAGTACTGATAACTTCTTTTTCTATCGTAAATGTAAGCTATAAAAAGGTACCACAATAAAGCAGAACAAATCATCATGGTTTTCATTCATGTTATCCACACAACTGAGTAGCAAGTAAATACTCAGCTGAGACTGTGTGAGAGCTTGCTTCAGGGCTCATGAATAAGAAAGTAACCTGTTATTCCCAGTCCATTCCCTCAATTTTTTTAAAGTTGGATAACTTTTTATTTCTATTCCTACCTCAAACAGAGCAGTGAAAATAACAGTTTCTTATGTAAATAGACTGGACAGATTACAGAAATCTTGCTAAATATTGATTTTGTGAAGGCAGAAGTCCAAGACATATTTGTTTAAATTGTATTAAGTAGTGACTTACACATTGATTTCAAAAAGTTATGGTGTAATGGTATGTGTTAAAATAATATGCTCCATATTAAAGAATGATTTTGAGCATAAGGTAACTGGGCTGTAGTTCTGAGGGTGGGTGACATATATGTTTAAGAGGAAAAAATGATTATATACTTCCCTAAAACACTGCTTAAACAAGTCTTGTCCTGTATTTTGTTCTTCTAGAACAAACGTTAGCTATGCCAAACCTACCAGCAAACCCAAAGATCATCACTTACAGCCTTCATATTAGCTGCATTTTCCTGGAGAACCAGACACATGTTTTGGTAAACCTAGCAATGGAATGCAAACTTATTGATAAGCACGGATGGACATCTCGTGAGAGGGGAGACGAGAAACAAGTGACCAAGAAACTGACCAGCTGTGTATAACATTCCATTCCTGTGAATACTTCATATGAAAGTGGGAGATCCCTTTCCCTTTCCTTTTCCTTTTCCCTTCTGCTTATGGCCGACATTAGGAGAGGACCTTGCTAGTCGTCCCTGCGAACTGAGGCCTAGAGAGACTGAATCCAGCTCTGGTTGGCTGCAGAGTCCAATCCAGGACTTCAGGTGCCCGCTCTGCAGTTGCTGAGACTTTCGAGATTGGTTTTGTATATTTTGTATTATTTTCTCTATTCTTATTAGTAGCATTAGTAAAACATTGTTAATTTTTCCAACTCTCTTCTCTCTGAGCTTCTTTTCCTCCTGATCGCCTGTCCTTAGTGGGAAGGGGGGGAGAGGGAGGGGCAAAAGGGGGAAGTGGGGGGGAGAGGAGGTTAACAATACATCTGCCAGGGTTTTATTGTCAGCCCACAATCTAAACCCTCGATATAGGTAAAGTCCTCTAGCCTCACTTATCCCAGTGATCCCATTAGGTGGCCCTCAGAGTCTAGACACATTCGCATTGTCCCATTGCTCCACGCTACATCTTCAGGTCATGTGGACCTATAAAGTAAACACCTCATAGTAGGGTCCTGGCCCAGCATGGCAAGAAAGAGAATAAATAACCTGCTTCAGTCTTCCAGTGACTGTTCTTCTTTTATCAGATAAGCCCAGCCAGCAGGTGCAATGATAAGTGGCCCAGGACAGGCTCCATTCCCACCTTCCTACTGTGAGGAGAGATAATAGATCCATTTTGTTGTACTTACACTGCACTGCCTAGCCTTTAGTTGTCCAAAAGAAGTATAGGGGATCGTGTTCTTTCTCTCCATCCTTCTCTTTCTGTCTCTCTCTCTCTCTTGCACACAGTTTGATCTGATCACTTCTTTTCTTATAAAAGCCATGTTAGTTGGCAACTTCATATAATAAAGGATATTATCATAAGTATAATGTCTTTTCTTAAAAAAGCCATGTTAGTTGGCAACTTCATATAATAAAGGATATTATCATTAATATAATGTTTCAATCCAAAAAATCTTTGTTCATGATTGCCATGATTTTAGTACATTTTGAGCAATACAATTTTGCCATGTGGGACAGTAAAACTATCTTTATCTGTGAATGAATACTGGAAAACTGTACTTCTCTGAATGCACTTTTCTTGGAAATAGAATCATGAAAAATATCTTTAGCTTTTATTCATTGTTATGATGAAAAGAAAACTATACAGGTAAGTGAGTCATGAAAATTTGCAAAACTATTTCAACTACTTGTTTTTATTTATAAGTGTTTCAGCTCATGCAGTTTTCATGGAAGCTGTTCTCCCTGTGTACCACAGCATTACTTGAAAGAGCTGTTGCTTTCTTACATGTATTCTGTCTGGTTTTGTTTTTTTGTAGGTTTAGCTCCAGCCATAATGTTAAAAACAGTCAGGCAATATTTGGATGAGGATTTTTGTACGTGTAAATGCACTCGCCATGATTAAATTCAATGTTTTTTTTTTATTTTAACATACACAATCCAGAATATTTTCTAATAGAAACCTTCATCAGTCTTTGTTTTTGCTGAATGCCTTTACCACTTCTGTTGTTCCTCAAACAAACATTTTAGAGGGGTCAGGATATTTGCAGCAGCAAATAAAGGAAACAGCAGTACTCAAATTCTCCAGCTCCACTTCGCACTGTAAGCAAAGGTAACACCATTTTCCCTTTGGTGGCCCACAACATACAGCCTCAAAGGATTGCTTTAAATAAGTCTCCAAGAAAAACCTATCATTTCTGACTCTCACTAAACAAGGGAGTCTTGTGTGAATGGCATGTGTTTCCCATCATTCTAAGTATTCAAAATTTTAGGTATTGCTTTTCTGTTCTTGCCTTTTGGACCTTATCCTACAGTAACCAGATAGTGAGACACTGGTAACATGCTCTAGCTGAGTTTATAAGATATTTAGAAAACCAGTTTAAAAGCCTTGGCTTTTACTATAAATACCACCCTGACTAAATCTGGTAACACTTTTTCAAAATAAGTATTTTGAGAAGGCCCTGCAGTGGAGTGCATTGTTCTGATTAATTTATGCAACAATGAGGCAGCCATTTTAATTGATAGTGATTAGTGAACTTTCTAAATCTGTAAAACTTCAGCAGGCTTAAGCATGCAGTAAATACTAGTGTTTATTTTTACTCCATAGCATCCATTTAAAAGAAAAGCAAATACATCAGCCTGCAGCTGCTGATGCAGCAAACACCAAAAAAAGGGCATTTCTTCCACCCATAGTACAGTACAAGTGTCTCCCTACATCTTTGTTTCAGGACTAAGTTTTTTCTCTGGCATTCTACAACCAGAAAGAGAAAACTAAGATTTTTATTTATTTATTTATTTATTTATTTCTTGGAGGATTATCTAGAGATCAAATATTTATCTCTGGCTAAAATCTGGACACTGATTTTTCTAAAGATCAATGATGTAACCAAACAGGAAGTGAGGGAGAGTGAGAAGTAAGTTTTATTTATCCTTTCATTTTACTGTCTGATTACTACCACTACCTGTTTTATTCCTTAATTTACTCTGCTTGTGTAAAGTACAGTGTCTTTACCTGTTTCTTAGCATAAGTTCTGGAAATCTGAAAATTAAATACAAACAAATTATGTGATACCATTATGCCGTCAGCCGGAGCTCCTCTTTATTAGGCTATGTATATATGTACAGGAGTACACAGAAAGAACCAAAGCATTGGCAGTCTGAGTGCAGAAGTCAGGGGAGAATTGGCATGCATTTCCCTGTCTTTTCATACCTGCTCCACAGCTTTCTTTTCCTGAGCAAATTCAGGTCATTATCAGCCAGAGGAGCAGGGCGCTCTTCAGAGCTGGATCAGGCTGCCCAGAGCCTCCTTTAGCTGTTTTAAATGGGACTGAGCTCCCAGACTCCTTGGGCAAATGGTCCCAGTCTGTTATGACTCTTCACATGAAGAAATTTGATGTTAAAGCCAGGTGGAACTTCAGCTGCAGCTAATGTCTGTGCACCTCACAGCTTATATCACTGTGCACCTCAGAGAAGTCTAGTTCCACCTTCTCCACAACAACCCAAAATGTTCTGTAGATATCGCTAATGTCTTCCATTTGGCACCTTTTCTCCAGTCTGAAGAAAAACAGTTCTCCCAGTCTCTGTTTTGTGCTCCAGTCCTCTCCTGCAGTTTGTCAAAATCCTTCCTGCACTGAGGAGTCCAAAAGTGGCTATACTCCAAATGCAGCTTCACAGGTACTAAATTCATAGGAAGCATCACTTTTCTCAGCCTGCCAGCCATGCAGGTCCACATGGTTCCCCAAATTATTTTCTAAAAAGCTGATTTCCAGACAGTCTGCTGCAGCTTGTGCTGTTGCAAGGGACTGTTTCACCCCAGATGCAAACTTTTGCCTTCATGAGGTTGCTGATAGCTCATTCCTCCAACTAATAACAAATAATTTTATTCTAAAATCTATTTGCTTCCATCCTCTGCTCCAAATAAAAAAAATAATAAAAAAAAGCAGCACACACACAACACTAAACAACCTTTTAATTCTGTCATTAATCATCCAGACTTTTCTGTGAACTTGAATGTTTTGACAATACCAGCCACAATGAATATCAAGATCAGAAGAGACTTCATTCATACCAGCAGCATGTAGAGATTTGTATCAACACAGATACAGAGCATGAAACCAAAACAATAACCTCATTTATACAGGTTGAATTCTATTATACTTTTATATTCAATGAGAAACTTCTTTACCTCAGAAAAAGTTTTGCTGGAACCTGTACTTTTGTCCATGCCAGTGGCAGAAGCTGCACAATATTGTACAATATTTTCTATATTTTTCCCTACATATCTTTTGGCTTGACAATCAGAAAAGAGTTTCTATACCCAGGTAATAATGCCTCTAGCCACACTGACAGATACTAAAGTATTTCATGTTATAAATTCAGGTAACTCTCCTGCTCTGCTTGTAATTCCCAAATGTTCCTACAGAAAATATAGAAATGAGTAAACAATAGGAGCACCTCACCATAATGCTATTTTACTCAGTGAGCACTGAGTGAGTGCAGTGAGCATCCTTTCTTGCCTAACTGACTCCAGATTTCACATCTTGCAGAGTTCATCTTTTGCTGTCACAGCTACTCTTATTAGGAAAAGCTGATTCCTCAAGAAAATTGCAAGACTTGAAAGAAAAAAAAAAAGTATATAAAAGTGTTTAATATCTAACTCAGATTTCTGAGGCAATTCTTTCTTACAAAGCAGAAACTGAGAAGGCAGATTTAAAATTAGCAAAAGGATATCCTGGAAACACATTTTCACTTGAGAAATAGAAGCCTGTAAAAGCTAGATCCCGGGCAGCACCCGTAACAAGCTGAAGGGATGAACCACGTATATTCAGAACTGCATGACAAGAGATTGTCTACAAATGCAGACAACAGGGGTGAAAAGATCAAGTGATGGCAAGAATAAAGTACTATTTGAGAAAGTGCTGCAAAATCTTACAGAAAGAATTGGTGAGTGTCCCAGTTTAAGATCACTGAGACTGGAAAAGTAAGCTTTTCCAAAAAAACAAGCACAGTAAAACCTAGCTTAGGCTTGAGTAAGTCACCAGGAACTACTGGTGAAAGTTGACTGACAGGGGATCAGTGAATGATACAGAGAAAATGCTGCTGCATGGTTGGCGTCTCCAAAGCCTAGCATAAGCTTGCAAAGGAAACATGGTTAGGAAAAAGAAAATGTGTGTGTAAACCTCTGTTGCTTTTGCCTCTCCATTTGCATGCTATATAGCTTTAGGTGAATGAATAATGTTTTGTTTTGAGGAAGCTGGTTTTGACTCATTTGAACCAGCCACTGTGACAGGTCCCCAGACCAAGAGGGCTTACAGGTGACCAAGGCCGCTGAGCCTGTCCCCTTATGCTACTTGGAAGCAGAAGGGTTGCGGGACCCAAATCAAGCACAAGAGGGACGTAGATGTCGGATGAGTGGCTCACAAGGGTGGGTCCTCCAAGTGGGACAAAAAGAGCCCAAAGCTCTACTCAGCTCCCTTAATGTGCCCTTGGACACTGCCTCCCTCCATGCCCCCAACGCCCCGAATTAAGCTTTTGACATAGAGATACACGTCCTCATAAAGAATTTCCTGTTTGTTATCCTCAGAGGGCGCATTATCTACTGAGGTTAGCAAGCAAGAGAGAACTGCGATGACCAGCCAACATTCTGCCTTGCCAGGAAAGCTGAACCAGTCAGTGGCATCAGCATATCATTGTTACAGAAAAATATAAAATTTAGGTGGAAAAGTAATTGAAGTTCCTGCTGTTGGGTCCATCACTCAGTTTCCATAAAACCCTGTGTATAAAACCAGTTGCTTAGGCACAACAGCCACAACTACAGACACAACAGGCATAGGAAGCTGGTTTTGGCAAGGGATCCAGCTGTTGGGTTAAAAATAATCTCAATAAAAGATAATGAAAAAGTAGCAGGTTCCAAAGGAAGAAATCTGATAAAATTAAAGTGTAACAGACACTTCAAACTGTGTGATCTGACCTAATAAGTTATTAATAGGGAACCATTACTCCTCATACATTTTTTACGAGGAAGGCATTGCCTTTTTGTCAAGATTAGTGGATTATAAAATATTTGTGCTACACAATATAAATGACCCTACCTATTAATAAGTCTCTGGAAAGATATGCTTAAATTGAATTACATTAAGAAGAAAAGTGCCAACAGAAAATTAGGCATAATTAATGGGAGCACATAAATAAACCAGAGATAGAGGGAAAAGGACATTCTTTCCATTGATCATTTTGAGGATTAATTGCTGATATGCTCTAATGACACACCAACTATTACTGTTTTTATAAGGACCATTTCACAGAAGATGAAATCCATATAACTGTGAATATGTATTGCAGCTTCTTGCCGGGAGATAATTACACTGATCACATATCTCTAATTAGTCAGTATAGTTTTGAAGGCTAAAAGATACAGCTTAAAATGTAGTATACAATACAGGCTTATTAAACTATTCCAGTAAAATAGATTTTTTTTTAAGGATATTCAAATACTCAGCCTTCCCTGCATGTTTACAAGTCAAGTCACACTGAAAGTGAGGACATGGGCAACATCAATATTATTTTCCAGATCCTTAAGATTCTTAAGATTAATCTTAAGATCCAGATTCTTAAGAACAATGATACCTTGGAGATACAGGGAATTATTTTTCACATCTCATTCATGGACAAAGTGAATGGAGTTAGACAGTGAACGAGCAGTCTGGTCTTCTCTATTTGCCAGCATATATAAAGGTTCCTTGGATAGCACAGCACTGTCTGCAGTGTGTGCAGCCATATTCTGGTTTTCACAGAGTCACAGAAGCTCTCAAATGCTTTCATTTTTAATCAGAAATGTAAATACAAAGCTTTATTGCTCAGTCTTTTAAATAGTATCATAGAGATTGTAAATAGAAAAAAATATTTTGCTAACAAAGTAAATTCCTCTAAATATTTATTTTTTTTTTTTTTTAAAAAAGGCCCCTTTTTTCCAGGAGGAAGAAAAGACCCATTCATTAGAAATAATCCACCTGAAAAAAAACACCTTACACTAATCCCCTAAAAACCTTATCTACTCTTTGACACTGTTGTAACAAACACTTCCAAAGTACTGTGCCAACATTGCTCATGTGTTCAGTGGATTTTAATTAGAGGTCTGATAGCTTGGGAAAACTGGCCAAGCGAGCAAGCTTGCTCTTTTCAAATGGCAGCACAAATGTCCTTTCACCCACCTCCCAATCATAGCATATGTTTAATTAAAACCAGTGCAAATAATAGAGACATAGAAGTCTCCTTCCCACGAATTAGTCAGGAAAACGTGATTAAGAGGGTGCACAGTAAGCTGAAGAAAGTAAGCCATATTGTCCTTTAGTTGTACTCTGAACTGGATATCTATGGATAGGTCTTGGGGAACCATTTTTTGTGAATGGTATGAATGGCTTCACATATGAGCCTCTTTAAGTGCTTTAGAGACAGCAGAGATACTTAAGGATAATTAGCAAAAGGAAAACTACAGCACATAATGGCACAGAGAGAGGTATAGAGAGAGTTCTGACTTGTTCTGCTGTTGGAGTAGTAATCACCTGAAAATTTGTCAGATAATATTTTATTTTTCTAATTCACCATGAGAGAATGCCTATCCGTCACCTCCACTAAAGCAAACCAGTTCCAGGGTTCGCCTCACCAAGTGGGTTACTAGAGATCTCCTACTCCTGCTACGGCATCAGCCTCTCAGCCTAGCAAATGTTCCCACTTTGCTCTGCTGTTGAATCCACCCAAGGTGTGAGAAAAAACCCCGCAACACTTAGGAGGAGAGAAAGGGTCCAGCTGTAAGAAACTGCTGCAAGAGGCAAGAGAAAAAAACTTCGGACAGTTATGTTGTGATCATTCCAGCCAGAAAAACCAATCTCATTTGGGAGAGGCACAAGATGAAGGAGATTAACTGGAACTCAGTACAGAAAACACACCAGTGAGCAGAAAGAATATGAGAGAAGAATGAAGATTAAAAGCAAACTAATAAAAGGGAGGGGTGGCAAGAAAGAAAAATGAAACTCAAAAGTGAGAAGGATGACAGTCATGAGAGTAGCCATGAATTAGTCACATGCTATGGGTTACTCGGATACCTAGTTACTGAAGTAAGTTTAACATTAAAAATGTTAGTAAAAAAAACAGGACTTCTTAATGCAGTATTTTGTCAGGGCTTGAACCTGCACAAGGACATTTACAATGCTGAGCCTAAAACTGTTGTACTGCTTTTTAAAATAAAGACATTGAAAAGCTGATGTTTCAGGGATATCAACCATATTAATTTCTGAGATAACGATTCACATAATTACAAAAAATAAGCATTATAGAGAAAACAATAAATATCAAAATAAATGTAAAGACACCTAGACAGTATGTGTCTTACTTCTAAAGGATCCTTAGTAATATTACCAGATGGTTTCTCCTACAAAATCAGACTACAAACAATATATACCTAAGAGCTGGGATCAGGAAGGGTACTATTGAGCACTTCTGAATGCTTTTAAAGTGCAACAAATGCTGAACACCAGTGCTAAACATTAAATAACTTTGTGATGAACTGCTGTGCAAATGAAGAGAAAATTCAAGAACGACCATAATCTATTTTTATATCTGCTGAAAAGAGAGGATGAGGTCTCTTATTGAGGCACAGAGTGAAATAATAAGGATAAAAGCTCAGGAGTTCTTACAATGTTATTTTTAAACTGGTTGCAAAGTACACCTGGACTTCTTTATTTGGGCAGCTGTGGTTCTTTGATCTTTCAGATATATTTATCAGACTGAAAAGAGAGCATAATAGAATTTGAAAGCTGATGTTGATGCACAATAGCAATTATTAAAAGGTACAGCTCTTCTGTGGAGGAAAAAAAAAAAAAAGTCTGGAGTCTCCTCTCCTGACCTTAGGGAGTAGCATATTGTAATGCAGATTTTCTGCAGAATCTCAAGATTTTTCTCTTCTACAGGCTCCACTGTAATTATTTAAAAAAAACATAAATAATAAAAAAAAAAAAATCTAAGCAAAGAGCAGTGATTTAAATCTTGAGAGGAAAGCTGCCACCTACAGTTTGATGCCTACAAGAGAAAAACAACGTGCATAGGAAGCAAATGTTTAATCATCAAGTCATTGGTTATATTATAATAGCATGCAAAAGACTCTTCTAAAATCCCTAGAGAGTTCAAAGCTGTGTTTTCAAGAGCTGTATTTGGTGAGATACAGAAGCTTTACACTGGATAAGCAGAAAACAAAAGAATTTGCTAACCAATTACCGGAAGTTAATTGAAATTTTTGCAATTATTTTTCAGGTGTCTCATGGAAGCAGGGCAGCTGCAGGGAGGTGGTCGGTGCCCCACACACCTCTGGAGGCAGTTATCAAAGAAGTTTCATAAAACATGTTCACATCCCTAAGAGAGAGTACTCTGAAGTTAGTGGCAACTGCATTTTCACCCAGTGTTGCAACCACAATCATCTGTAGTTGTAGTTCAACGTGTGCAAAACTATTTACCTTTCCAGCTTGTGAGAAGATAGGAAAATTGAGTCCCATATGAAACATCTGAAGTCCATCTAAAAAAGAAAACAATTCCTATAAATACTACTCTACTCTCTAACTCTTTTAGCTTTCAATACTCATAAATATATAAAAGTATTTTTTTTCCCCCAATATCATGTCCAAGTTATTTCTATGTCTTTTGTTCTCTAGTGGATAGGATAAGAAAAAAAACCATGAAGTTGTGAGATGCTTCAAGAACTGCCTGCCCATAACCAAAGCACTGCTGTCACTAGAATACCCTCTGTTAAGGCTGAGCTACAAAGTCTGTATGTCTTGGTTTTGCTATGCTGACTCCTTAATTTTCACAAATGTTAATTTGGTTACTTACAAAAGTACATAACTTATATAGCAGGCTTTATTTTGTTTTGTTTTGATTTTGTTGGGCTTTTGTTGTTTTTTTTTGCTGTTTGTTTTTTTTTTTTTTTTTTTTTTGGGGGGGGGGGGTGTTTGTTTGTGGGGTTTTGGGGTTGTTTTGGGTTTTTTTTAACTTTAAAATCATTCTACAATTTTTGTACATCTCACTCCCATCAAGGGTTCTTGTCCTGATAAAGCTAGCAGCTTCCAGCCTCCGTAACCTCAGCCTCAGCAGCACCCAGAGCAACCAAAGCCCCAGATCTGCAAGAGCTATCAATCCATCAGAAAAAATGGCTTAAGGGAGGGCGATTGCTCTAGAACATGATGTCCTCCTAAACCGCATGATGCATTCAGAGAATCCATCAGCTTAAGCTTCTTGTGGTTCCACAGGCATTTATAGGACAGAGGTCTGTTATGGAAAGACGCTTTGTGGAAGCATTTCTGTCTTTCCCTGCCAATGTTTGTTCTCACCAAATGCAATCACAGTTAATAAAACACACACAAAAAAAGATCCATTTAATAACTGTGCCCTTTAGTTTTCATAACAGCTATGAAATAACACCCACCCTCATCAAGTGCAGTAGGTGATTAACTGAATAGCATTCACTATTGATGGGCAGCAAGTGTAAATGAAACTGCAGAAGCTCAGTGCTGCAGGATTTTAGAGCATGTCTGTC